>NC_057796.1:190779523-190924099 GCF_018294505.1 Triticum aestivum
AGATGGGCCATACAGGGCCGCTGGTGGAGTCATGCCGTGGGCCGCAGGCAGGCAAGTCTGGGGATCCCCGTTCCCAGGACGCCGACAAGATTGACGAGGAGGGGGAGGATAGCTAGCTATAGCACGGACTCCCAAGAACTTTTTAAATGCATGTTGTGGCCGGTCATGGCGACCTTTGAACGCGGAGTAGTCGCGGGCACCGGGAAGCGGCGCGGGCGGCGCTCTCTCGGCCGGCGCGCCGCTTCAATGCTGGTGCAAATGAGAGGTCGCATCTTCTCTGGTCGGGCATGAATGCGGCACTGACCGTTTCGGGTAGGAAGCACGCGCGGGTGATGGAGAGAGTTCGGGTTGGTCAGGAGCGGGCGTGGCAGCGGTCCGGACGCCCGCAAACAAGAGATGATGTAAGTGAATATTGTTGTGTATATAATTAACAACGTAAATAATGTGCCAGTAGGACAAATATAATTGGATATGGAGATGGAATTTTACATAAACACGGATATGAATGTCTATGTCTATGTGTGTCTGCGACGACTCTCACGATTACTCCTACACACCATCGATGTCTCGTTCTCCCTCCACACACACAAACATAGTATTGCCTCATTTTGTTCCTAGGATAGGAATATCATAGGAGTGGGGAAACAATATGAACTGAGATAAATGGAGTACGACGTACAAGAAGAAATGTACACGCACTCACTCTGCCTCCGAGATACCTGCGAGTACACGATGGAGCGCATTTGTACACGAAGAGGCAGCTTACGTACGTACATAATAATTTGACCCTTTAATTTGTTCACTTAATAATGGAGGGTCGGTGACCACATGTGAGCGATACAAACTGCAACCTGGAAGCGGGGCGTGTTTTTGATCGAGTTTTCTTTCTTGGTACGTTAAAAACATTTGTCCGCCAGTTTTCGTTTCTTTTTTCCGAGAATGCGCGTATTCTATTTAAAACCACTGCTATGGAGAGATTTTTTTACTCCATTGTATATATATAGCCTCTTGTTTGATAGGGCTTCTTGCATATCGCTCTCTCACCCTCTCCATATCTAAACAAGATGACAGTGTCCACTCTATCTCTCTCCTCATCGCTGGTCACAGATTTGGCCTAATACCTTCCGCTGTGGGAGCTGAGGAGGTGCAGCGTTGACGTTGTCGCCCTCGGCGATGGAGGAAGCCGTTGCGCACCGTCCTCTTTGAGTCGGCGCTGGAACGGATGAAGGTCCTCCGCGCCCTTGTTCGCTGTCGTCGTGTGGGCAGATCCCACCCGCCCGCCTAAGCGACATCTCGCACACCTGAGGTATAACTACTTTTGGATTTCATGCTTCATTGTACTGGTCCAGCTCCCCAGGTCGCTGCATGCGTGTTTCCTTCTATGCCACTACTCCCCAGCTCCCCATGTATAGTAGCTAGGGTTCGTCGGTTGGTCCAACATCACCTAATTTTTACTATGATAAAGGCCACTCGAAAAGTTGTCCTGATTTATGTCTCGGTGGAGGTATACATGTTTTTTCGACAAAAAGTACATGGTGGTTGTGCGGTCATTGTCCATATGCTCCTATTGCTGCTGCTAATCTAATACTACCACTGGTTAAATGAAGCAATGCTCATGGTAAAGTGACGTCCCTTTTAAGTAACGCTGATGTTAATCCAGAGGCGCCGATAAATGCTTATGTCCTGCTTTTTTCTCGGGTATCCTGGTTTAGTTCCCATCAAGATAATCATGATGCTTCTGTTTGTTGGTGTACTTTTCATTAATTCTTGTTGACAATTGAGATGTTGTTAATCATGTACCAGTGCCAAAACAAAGTAACAACACTATATCTCTTTTTTATATTTTTGCAAACAGCGATGCATATCTCCATACCCGGGCATGTCTTCCTCAATTTGAGTGGAACTCCACAAAATTGGATGGCCATTGCTGTTCCGCCTCACTGTCCTCTGCCACGTGGTTCTTACTTCCTCGAGCTTGATTACCGAGAAGAAATAGACCATAGTGAGGATTTGTCAAACTTCATTGGTGCCTCACCCAAACTTGATGCCAATGGATGATGCATCACCATGATGACCTATCGATGCTCATGGTTGCGCCTCATGGTTTCATCGGCCAGTGAACCTAATCGATTTTCAACAAAAAACAAGCTGTCTTCCATCAATACGCATGGCACCCACAGGGTTTGGGTATGGGTATTACGTGCCCATACCCGCACCCGCCCCAAAATTTTCCGCCCATACCCATACCCGCACCCCGGGTTTCAAATCGTTCCCATACCCGTACCCTGCTGGGTACGGGTAATACCCGCGGGTAAAAATACCCAGCTAGGCGTGTATACTTTTGAATTTACATTTCAGCATTTTGACACGTATTGACAACATTTTAGCACATATATACAACAATTCAGCACATATATGCAGCATTTCAACACAAATATACAATATTTCAGCACATATATAACATTTCAGCACATATACGCATCATTTCAGCACATATACACATCATTTTAGGACATCTATTTCAGCATTTCAGGATTTCAACACATATACATATCCCATTTCAGCATTTCAACGTAAATTCCAGCATTTCAGCACACACACAAGTCATTTCAGCCACATAAGTTCAACACACAAGTTGGTTCAAGACACAAATAAGTTTAACCTCAACACAAAAGTAGGTTCAACACACAAATAAGTTGGACACATAGTTATTGTAGCCACTTGAGCCTCTCCAACATGACACCAAACCAACTTGAGTAGATTTCATCTTGTACTCTCTTCATGAGCCTTCGCACCTCAAACCGCCAAATCCTAATTTGGGAATTGTGAGACATGTGAACTTGAGAGCTTTATGTATACAAGATATGTTTGCAATTCTTAAGCACTAACCTGTATCCCTTCTTGAATGTCTTGAAGGCAAGTCCAGAAGCTAGCTTCTCCTGTGTAAGCATCTACAAAAGTAGAAAAATGTCAACAACATGAAAGCAAGAGAAAATATTAATAAATTGCACTATTTGCTCACCTTTGTACTTGTTTCTAAGCCAATCTTGTGAGCACATTAAAACCTCGACCATATCAGATGTCAATCGGCTTCTATGCTCTTTGAGCTTTCTACCACCTGTACTAAAGGCTGATTCTGAAGCAACAATTGTAACAGGAATACCAAATATGTCTCTTGCAACTTTCCTTAAGGTTGCATACCTTGTACCAGCCACCTTCCACCAATCCAACACATTAAACTTTTCAGTGTAAGGCACTAAACCATCATTCAAGTATTGCTCTATTTCACCTTGAAGTCTAGCAGTTGCAGGCATTTGCTGAGCTACACTGTTCTGGAACACACTCATGATTGCAGGAGCTTTCATTGTAGACAATATAGATTCTTCATCTGGTTTGTATGCCTCACTTTCCACTTCTAGTGGTCTAACAATGAATGCAGACTAGCAACTATGTCATCAACTTTTGCAGTACATTCATAACAAGATGGCTCAATACCATGCAACATGGCAAAGCAAGCTACCAACATTTGCTTTGTGTACCGAGGATCAAGAAGTGTAGCTATAGCCATTAGACCTTGGATGTCGCTCCAATACTTATCAAATTTTACAGCCATGCTTTTTGTCATGTTTTGAACAATTTCGTTGCTAGAAGTTTCCCACTGCCTCATTTTCATTTTAATTTCACATATCTTAGGAAAGTAAACATTGGCAGTCACATAACCAGTTCCTGAAAATAGCTCAGTTACTTCATAGAACAATCTAAGTCTCTCTACAACATCGGTAGCGAAAGCCCATTCTTCCGAACTAGGTAGCCACTCATATTGCTTGTCCTTTTCTTTTAAACGTTCAAACACAAGTCTATAAGGTAAAGCTATGTCAAGCATTATGAAAGTAGAGTTCCACCTAGTCTTGCAATCAAGTCTCAACTTCCTTGTTATTTTTACTTTGTTATACTTCGCCATATCCTCAAATGTCTCTATCCTTTTGGGTGAGGCAGTCCAATATGCAACACTTTCACGGATGTTTTCTATAGCTGATTTCATGGCATCTAATCCATCCTTCACTACCAAATTCAAAATATGGGCACAACAACACATGTGAAGTAGAGTACCTTCACAAAGAAGCTTACTTTTTCCTATCTTGCTCATAATCACCTCAATTGCCTTGACGTTGACATTGCAATTTCAACTATCACGGTCAAGAGCTTTTCATCTAGATTCCATTTGACCAACGACTCAAGGAGGTTCTCAGCTATAACTTCTGCATTATGTGGTGTTGGCACATAAATAAACCTACAATATGCACACAAATGCAAGAATTAGAGAGTTGGCAAAAGCTTAATGAACCGCCGAACATGTACATGAGAATGCAATATACCTCATGAGAATGTTCCTTAGCCTCCAAGACTCATCGATAAAATGGGCTGTAATTGCCATATACCCCTTCTTTTGGCTACGGAAGTCCACATATCGATGGTCACTGCAACCCTTGATTGGACCATAGTCATGTACTCGATGGCCTTCTTCCTTTCTATTTTATACCTTTCCTCAATGTCAGTTCTACAAAACAAAAGAAAAGGAATGTTATTTAGTCATGACAAAGAAGAAACATGAAGAAGTAAAACAAAGGAAGACATATAAAATTACCTAATAGTATTTCTTGTATGCAACTTGAATCATGGCTGAAGTCCAGCAACAAATCTCCTAAAACCAATATGGTCCACCATAGACAAAGGATAATCACGAAAGACCAACATGTTCCCAAGCTCCGCTCTAGCATACTCTTGATCAAAAGCGTAGCTCTCCATGCTCACTTTCCCACCATCATTGGCACTCACCTTCAATGAGGACCGACTCAAAGTTTTGCCACGCTTGGTCTTCAACTTCTTTTGAGTGCAAATCTTAAGATGTACCCCAAGATGCTTAGTTCCACTCCTCGATCCTGTGGTGAGTATCCTATGACACCAATAACATTTGGCCTTCCATTCTCCATTGATCCTCACCTTCTCCATTTCCAACCAAACCTTAGACGTAAGCTTGCGCGTAGAAGGTTGAATCTCCATCTCTTTGGCATCATCTTCTTCTCCATCGGAAACATAAATTGTATTTCCATCTTCATCGACGGACTCGATGGGACCATCCTCTTGGCTTTGGCCATTGCTACTTGTATCACTGCACAAAAAAATGACATCAATGAATTGGAAACTTGTACATGCCACAAAACAAATCATCTAATCGGAAACTACACAAACAGCATGTGTTATGCAAAAATAGTATATGGTAAATCATCTAATAATACTATACAAACAGCATGTTATATGCTCGTTTTAACAAGATGTTCAATATTGACTAAACAATCAAGCATAATATACAAGAGCATGCTCAATATTGACTAAACATCCATCAAGATATTAGAAGAATCAACTCATGCATCATATACAATTATCACTAGATCGGTCATCAACACATTCATGCATCAAATAAAATAAGAAAGTGCCATTGTGATGGGAAGAACTATTCACCAAATTTTTGCCATTTTCGTTGGCGGAGCAAATGCCCTCCTTGTAGGAGCAGCCGGACGTTTTGTAGTGGAGCCACGGCCACGACCACGCCCGACCTTGTAGCCACCGCGACCACGACCACGCCCTGGCATCTGCCCTTTTGAAGGTGGTTGGAGGCGTGAGGATGAAGAAGTGCACTTTGACAACCATGTCGTCCGGTGAGAACTATTCCCGTCGACGCCATCCACGGGACCTGCGCGAGGAAGCTTGCCGGTGTCGGACTGCTGCGCCTCCTGGATGTCTGCTACGCCGGTCTCCATGGCGTGTGGATGGGTGGACGAGTTCCGGCCGCCCGGCGGGGGTCGCGTGCACGAGGCTGACGGCAGCCGCTGGCCGCGTCGTTGCGAGGAAGGCCCGGTGGTGCGGCCGTGCCTGTGTGTGGTAGAAGGAGGACAGAGGAGCGGGCGCAAGGAGATTAGGAGAAGGAGTAGGTAACTACGGCGGCTGGCAGAGCGGCCTAGATGCGGCTAGCGGCGGTGGCGTGGCCTGGCTGGGGCTGGCGGCGGCGGCAGCGCCGACCGCCTAGGGTTAGCGGGTGGGGGCGCACGATTTGGTTTGACTAAAGAATTGGAAGGGGTGGGGTGTGGGCGCGGTTTAGAATTGGAACGGGTGGGGGCGTGGGGTCCGGCTGGTCCAGTGCTAGGCTGCTAGCTTAGGGTTTTTTCATCTAATAAGTCAATGACACATGGGACCTACTTGACAGGGTTATTTTTATACGGGTTTGAGGGTTTGCGGGTATGGCTATTGCCTTCCCATACCCATACCCGTCTTACCCGTTGGGTATGATATTTTCCCATTTAGAAACCATGGGTATTTTAATTTCCCATACCCTTACCCTAATAGGGTTTTTACCCGCCGGGTTCGCGGGTAGCGGGTACCCATTGCCATGTTGATCCATCAGTGCTCTTTGCTTGTTACCCACAAGATGATATCCTTCATCAGTTCACCTTGGTTGCGTTGGAGACGCAGTCATCTTTCACGTTGGTGCAATTTTATCACACGATTGGCTATGAACCAAATGTTTCCTCGAAGAAGGATCGACGTTGGTACTAAGAGCATAAGTTTTGTATTGATTACTAAGCCTTCTCACAACTTTGTCTTCAGCTCCCCTGTAATTTTATTTGTCCGGCTATTAACTAAATATGTGGTCAGACTTTGATTAAAAAAATGGTGTGGACTAAAAACCCGGATGAACGTAGTAGCCCTCCATTTTTATTTACTCTGCATATTAGATTTGACTAAAGTCAAACTTTGTAAAGTTTTACCAAGTTTAGGCCGAAGACAAAAGACCATAATTATTAAGAGGGGGAAAACTGTACATACTCTCAAACCTTTCCGATAATTGAAATTAGAATTCTTTATTTGTACACACTCTCACACGTTTCCGATAATTTGGCGCATGTGTGGTTGTTCACTTAACGGAGGGTAGTGTACCGCACATGAAGGACAGGAAGTGCGACCAGGACGCGTGGATCGTTAGTTGATCGTAAGTAGTTTTCTTCACTGGTATGTTAAATAAAGAGTTTCGTTTCGTACTTACACATTTAAAACGATTGTTATTGATAGAAAAATAAAACCATTCCACTATATAAGCTGGAGCCTCGGCGCCTGTTCGCTAGGGTTTGCACTCTCCACACTCTCGTCGCACTACATATATATAGACACACACACACACACACGCTGGAGGATCAGTGTTCCTTTGCTAGGGTTTTGCTATATTCATAGTCTCTCACCCTCTTCACCAGATCTAAACAAGACTGCGTTGGCCTCTGTCTCTCTCTCCCCCCTCAGAGCTGGTGAAGGAGCCATCCGGATCCCGTCGCATCGGGAAGGGGAGGAGGTGCAGCGTTCACTCTATCGCCTTCGGCAAGGGAGACAATCCGCTGCCAGATGGGTTGTTCTCTTTCACAAAGCACCTGTGCAGGAGGGCCACCGACCCCTTCTTCCTCGTTGGCATGATAACCCACAAGTATAGGGGATCGCAACAGTTTTCGAGGGTAGAGTATTCAACCCAAATTTATTGATTCAACACAAGGGGAGCCAAAGAATATTGCCAAGTATTAGCAGTTGAGTTGTCAATTCAACCACACCTGGATAACTTAATATCTGCAGCAAAGTATTTAGTAGCAAAGTAGTATGGAAGTAACGGTAATAGTGGCAAAAGTAACAGTAGCAGTTTTGTAATTGTAATAGTGGCAACGGAAAAGTAACTAAGCAAAGATCAATATGTGAAAAGCTCGTAGGCATTGGATCGGCGATGGAGAATTATGTCGGATGCGATTCCTCATGCAATAGTTATAACATAGGGTGACACAGAACTAGCTCCAATTCATCAATGTAATGTAGGCATGTATTCCGAATATAGTCATACGTGCTTATGGGAAAGAACTTGCATGACATCTTTTGTCCTACCCTCTCGTGACAGCGGGGTCCTATTGGAAACTAAGGGATATTAAGGCCTCCTTTTAATAAAGTACCGGACCAAAGCATTAACACTTAGTGAATACATGAACTCCTCAAACTACGATCATCACCGGTAAGTATCCCGATTATTGTCACTTGGGGGTTAACGGATCATTACACATAATAGGTGACTATAGACTTGCAAGATAGGATCAAGAACTCACATATATTCATGAAAACATAATAGGTTCAGATCTGAAATCATGGCACTCGGGCCATAGTGACAAGCATTAAGCATAGCAAAGTCATAGCAACATCAATCTCAGAACATAGTGGATACTAGGGATCAAACCCTAACAAAACTAACTCGATTACATGGTAAATCTCATCCAATCCATCACCGTCCAGCAAGCCTAAGATGGAATTACTCACGCGCGGTGGTGAGCATCATGAAATTGGTGACTTAGGACGGTTGATGATGACGACGGCGACGGATTCCCCTCTCCGGAGCCCCGAACGGACTCCAGATCAGCCCTCTCGAGAGAGATTAGGGCTTATCGGCGGCTCCATATCGTAAAACGTGATGAATCCTTCTCTCTGATTTTTTTCTCCCCGAACATGAATATATAGAGTTGGAGTTGAGGTCGGTGGAGCACCAGGGGGCCCACGAGGCAGGGGGCGCGCCCAGGGGGTAGGCGCGCCCCCCACCCTCATGGACAACGTGTGGGCCCCCTGTCCTTGATTCTTTCGCCAGTATTTTTTATATATTCCAAAAATATTCTCCGTGAAGTTTCAGGTCATTCCGAGAACTTTTATTTTAGCACAAAAATAACACCATGGCAATTCTGCTGAAAACAGCGTCAGTCCAGGTTAGTTCCATTCGAATCATGCAAGTTAGAGTCCAAAACAAGGGCAAAAGTGTTTGGAAAAGTAGATACGATGGAGACGTATCAACTCCCCCAAGCTTAAACCCTTGCTTGTCCTCAAGCAATTCGGTTGACAAATTGAAAGTGATAAAGAAAAATTTTTACAAACTTTGTTTGCTCTTGTTGATGTAAATATGTAAAGCCAGCATTCAAGTTTTTAGCAAAGATTATGAACTAACCATATTCACAATAACATTTAGGTCTCATGTTTACTCATATCAATGGCATAATCAACTAGCGAGCAATAATAATAAATCTCGGATGACAACACTTTCTCAAAACAATCATAATATGATATAACAAGATGGTATCTCGCTAGCCCTGTCTAAGACCGCAAAACATAAATGCAGAGCACCTCTAAAGATCAAGGACTGACTAAACATTGTAATTCATGGTAAAAGAGATCCAGTCATATTCATACTCAATATAAACTAATAGTAATGCATGCAAATGACAGCGGTGCTCTCGAGCTGGTGCTTTTTAATAAGAGGATGATGACTCAACATAAAAGTAAATAGATAGGCCCTTCACAGAGGGAAGCAGGGATTTGTTGAGGTGCCAGAGCTCGATTTTAAAGCAGAGATGAATAATATTTTGAGTGGCATACTTTCATTGTCAACATAACAACCGAGAGATCTCGATATCTTCCATGCTACACACATTATAGGCGGTTCCCAAACAGAATGGTAAAGTTTATACTCCCCCACCACCAACAAGCATCAATCCATGGCTGGCCCGAAACGGGTGCCTCCAACTAACAACAGTCCTGGGGGAGTTTTGTTTGCAATTATTTTGATTTGATTTGAGCATGGGACTGGGCATCCCGGTGACCAGCCATTTTCTCGTGAGTGAGGAGCGGAGTCCACTCCTCTTGAGAATAACCCGCCTATCATGGGAGATACAGACAACCCTAGTTGATACATGAGCTATTCGAGCATACGAAACAGAATTTCATTTGAAGGTTTAGAGTTTGGCACATACAAATTTACTTGGAACGGCAGGTAGATACCGCATATAGGAAGGTATGGTGGACTCATATGGAATAACTTTGGGGTTTATGGAAGTGGATGCACAAGCAGTATTCCCGCTTAGTACAAGTGAAGGCGAGAAAAAGACTGGGAAGCGACCAACTAGAGAGTGATAACAGTCATGATCATGCATTAAAATTAATAAACATTGAGTTCAAGCATGAGTAGGATATAATCTACCATGAACATAAATATCGTGAAGGCTATGTTGATTTTGTTTCAACTGCATGCGTGAACATGTGCCAAGTCAATTCACTCGAATCGTCCAAAGGAGGATACCACCCTATCATACCACATCACAACCATTTTAATAGCATGTTGGCACGCAAGGTAAACCATTATAAACTCCTAGAAAATTAAGCATGGCATAAGCAACTATAATCTCTAATTGTCATTGCAAACATGTTTCATTCATAATAGGCTGAATCAAGAACGATGAACTAATCATATTTACGAAAACAAGAGAGGTCGAGTTCATACCAGCTTTTATCATCTCAATCAGTCCATCATATATCGTCATTATTGCCTTTCACTTACACGACCGAAAGGTGTGGATAATAATAATAGTGCATGTGCATTGGACTAAGCTAGAATCTGCAAGCATTTGATACAATGGAGAAGACAAGGCAACATGGGTTCTTTGTTAAATCAACAATAATGCATATAAGAGCCACTTCAACATTTTCATTATGGTCTTCTCCTCTCGACCCCCAAAGAAAAGAAAGGAAATAAAACTATTTACACGGGAAAGCTCCCAACAAGCAAAAAGAAGAATGAGAAATCTTTTTGGGTTCTCTTTTTAATTATTACTACTACAAGCATGGAAAGTAAACTAGCTAAAAGCTACAACTAATTTTTTTGGTTTTTCTTAAGGTTATTCAAACACACAAGAAGAAAGCGAGAAAAAGAAAATAAACTAGCATGGATAGTACAATGGAAGAGTATGATCACCGACAACTAGAATGAGTGTGTGAACATGAATGTAATGTCGGTGAGGAATACGTACTCCCCCAAGCTTAGGCTTTTGGCCTAAGTTCGTCTATGCCCATGGATCAAAGTTGTAGCTGGGGTCGTACTGAGATGCAGCAGCTATTGCCTGATGAGCTGCAGCTTGGAGGCGAGCTGCCTCCGTCCTCCTCTTGTACTCGTTTGCCTCCTCCCTAGTTAAAATATATCTCCTTTTTGCCTGAAAGTCAAAGAAAGTAGGAGTAGGGAGAGCAACATGGACAGTGCGGCGCCTGTCAAACATGAGTCGGTACTGGAGAGGCTGTTCATTCCTGTCAATAAACTGATGGCGAACCATAACATTATAATCTAAATAAGCAGGAGGCAATTCCATATCATTTTCATGTATGGGTATCTCAAGAAAATTATCTACACGGGTTGCATAAATTCCACCGAACAAATCCCCACTAATACTGTTATTATGCAACCTACGTGCAACAATAGCCCCCAAGTTATATTGTTTATCTCCTAATACAACACTCTTGAGAACACTAAGATCTGGAACACACATGTGACATGCCTCATCCTTGCCGTTAATGCATCTACCTATAAAGAGAGCAAAATAATGTATAACAGGAAAATGAATTCTCCCTATGGTAGCTTGTGTTATCTCTCTAGATTCCCCCACAGTGATACTAGCCAGAAAATCTTTAAACTCAGATTTGCGAGGTTCACTAGCACTACCCCATTGCGGGAGTTTACAAGCAGTATTAAAATCTTCTAAATCCATGGTGTAAGATTTATTATAAAGATCAAATAGGACAGTGTGAGAATTGCGTGAAGATGTAAATTTAAACCTTCTCACAAAGGAATCAGTTAGGTGATAATACTGAGGGCACTTATCTAGCATGAAGCCCTCGAGTTCAGCATTACGCACATATGCGTCAAATTCCTCCTTAATTCCTGCTTGGACCATGAAATCTTTTGACGGCCATTCACAAGGCCGCACTTGAGCTTCTCCTGGTAGTTCATGGCCCGGCTCATGTATTGCGGGCCTGGGTCCTTGCTTCCTTGAAGAACAACCTTGCTACATTTTCCTAAACATAATTCTTCCTGTGAAAAATTTCTGAAAATTTTAGTAACTCAAAATAAAAGTGAACCAAACTCAACAAAATTGATAGCAACTACTCCCACAAGTGTCTAGAGACTATATCATGCATTAGAACTACTTGGGACCAAATAAATTTGACATGCAAGGTCAAGAACAGGGTCACCTAGGCAGAAAAAATTTGCAATGAATAAAGAACTAGAACAAA
Organism: Triticum aestivum; assembly: GCF_018294505.1. Lineage (NCBI taxonomy): Eukaryota > Viridiplantae > Streptophyta > Magnoliopsida > Poales > Poaceae > Triticum > Triticum aestivum. The sequence continues at coordinate 190,791,701 of NC_057796.1, forward strand.
AACTAATTGGACCATTGGAGGAGTCACATACCGGAGAACAAACCCCCAAAGCAGATTTGTGAGTGGAGCTTTGAGCAAGGAGATCAAAAATGGCAGCAAGATGAGCTAGAACTCGTGCTTGAGCTGGTTGGTGATTTTTTTGGAAGGAAGAAGGAGTGTGTGGGTGCTGGAATAAGTGGAGGGGGCCACCAGGGGCCCACGAGGCAAGGGGCGCGCCTAGGGGGTGGGCCCGCCCTGGACCCTCGTGGCCCGGTGCTGGCTCCCCCTGATGTGTTCTCAGTGCCAAATATTCTCAAATATATTCTAGAAAATATCATATTTCATTTTTGGGACATTTGGAGAACTTTTATTTTTGAGGTATTTTTTTATTGCACGGATAATTCAGAAAACAGACAGAAAATACTATTTTTGCATTATTTAATCTAAATAACAGAAAGTAAAAGGAGGGTACAGAAGGTTGTGCTTTCTAACTTCATCCATCTCATGCTCATCAAAAGGAATCCACTAACAAGGTTTATCAAGTCTTGTTAACAAAATCTTTTCGAATAACATGGAACCGGAGAAATTTTGAATAACACTAGGTTACCTCAACGGGGATATGCACGTCCCCAACAATAAGAATATCATATTTCTTCTTGACAGTAGGAAGAGGAAATTCAAAACCTCCAATAGTAATCGTTGGAATTTTTCCAATAGAATTGATACTGTGGACTTGAGGTTGTTTCCTCGGAAATTGTACCGTATGCTCATTACCATTAACATGAAAAGTGACATTGCCTTTGTTGCAATCAATAACAGCCCCTGCAGTATTCAAGAAGGGTCTACCAAGGATAATCGACATACTATCGTCCTCGGGAATATCAAGAATAACAAAGTCCGTTAAAATAGTAACGTTTGCAACCACAACAGGCACATCCTCACAAATACCGACAGGTATAGCAGTTGATTTATCGGCCATTTGCAGAGATATTTCAGTAGGTGTCAACTTATTTAAATCAAGTCTACGATATAAAGAGAGGCATAACACTAACACCGGCTCCAAGATCACATAAAGCAGTTTTAACATAGTTTCTTTTAATGGAGCATGGTATAGTAGGTACTCCTGGACCTCCAAGTTTCTTTAGTATTCCACCCTTAAAAGTATAATTAGCAAGCATGGTGGAAATTTCAGCTTCCGGTATCTTTCTTTTATTTGTAACAATTTCTTTCATATACGTAGCATAAGGATTCATTTTAAGCATATCAGTCAAACGCATACGCAAAAAGATAGGTCTAATCATTTCAGCAAAGCGCTCAAAATCCTCATCATCCTTTTTCTTGGATGGTTTAGGAGGGAAAGGCACGGGTTCCTGAACCCATGGTTCTCTTTCTTTACCGTGCTTCCTAGCAATTAAGTCTCTCTTATCATAACGTTGATTCTTTGATTGTGGGTTATCAAGATCAACAGCAGGTTCAGTCTCTACATCATTATTATTGCTAGGTTGAGCATCAACATGAACATCATCATTAACATTATCACTAGGTTCATGTTCATCACCAGATTGTGTTTCAGCATCAGAAATAGAAATATCATTGGGATTCAGGTGTGTCAACAACAGGTTCACTAGAAGCATGCAAAGTCCTATCATTTTTCTTTTTCTTCTTTTTAGAAAGACTAGGTGCATCAACATTAGTTCTCTGAGAATCTTGCTCAATTCTCTTGGGATGGCCTTCAGGATATAAAGGTTCCTGAGTCATTTTACCCCCTCTAGTCATAACTCTAACAACATTACCATTTTTCTTGTTATTCAATTAATTGAGCAAATCATTTTGAGCCTTAAGCAGTTGTTCTACTTGAGTGGTAACCATAGAAGCATGTTTACTAATGAGTTTAAGTTCACCCTTAACTCTAGACATATAATCACTCAAGTGTTCAATCATATAAGCATTGCATTTCAATTGTCTACCAACATAAGCATTGAAGTTTTCTTGTTTAACAATAAAATTATCAAACTCATCTAAGCATTGGCTAGCAGACTTATAACGAGGAATATCACCTTCATCAAATCTATAGAGAGAATTTACCTTTACTACCTGTGTCGGGTTATCAAGACCATGTATTTCTTCAATAGGTGGTAAATTCTTAACATCTTCAGCTTTAATACCCTTTTCTTTCATAGATTTCTTTGCCTCTTGCATATCTTCAGGACTGAGAAATAGGATACCCCTTTTCTCCGCAGTTGGCTTAGGAGTTAGTTTAGGAAGTGTCCAATTATTTACATTATTCAACATATTATTCAATAGCAATTCATCTTGATCAACAGTTCTTTCCCTGAAAACACAACCAGCATAACTATCCAGGTGGTCTCTCTGGAAGCATCGGTTAGTCCATTATAAAAGATATCAAGTATTTCATTTTTCTTGAGAGGATGATCAGGCAAAGCATTAAGTAATTGGAGAAGCCTCCCCCAAGCTTGTGGGAGAGTCTCTTCTTCAATTTGCACAAAATTATATATTCCCCTTAAGGCAGCTTGTTTCTTATGAGCGGGGAAATATTTAGCAGAGAAGTAATAAATCATATCCTGGGAACTACTCATACAACCAGGATCAAGAGAATTAAACCATGTTTTAGCATCACCCTTTAATGAGAACGAAAATAATTTAAGGATATAGTAGTGACGCGTTTTCTCATCATTAGTGAATAGGGTAGCTATAACATTTAATTTAGTAAGACGTGCCACAACAGTTTCATATTCATAGCCATAAAAAGGATCAGATTCAACCAAAGTAATTATCTCAAGATCAACAGAGAAATCATAATCCTTATCAGTAACACAGATAGGTGAAGTAGCAAAAGCAGGGTCATATTTCATTCTAGCATTCAAAGACTTTTCTTTCAGCTTAGCTAATAATTTCTTAAGATCATATCTATCATTGCAAGCAAGAAAGTCTCTAGCAGTTTCTTCATCCATAACATAACCCTCAGGCACAACAGGCAATTCATATCTAGGGGGAGAATCTTCATCATCACTTTCATCAATATTATCAGTTTCTATAATTTCATTCTCTCTAGCCCTAGCAAGTTGTCATCAAGAAATTCACCTAGTGGCACAGTAGTATCAAGCATAGAAGTAGTTCATCATAAGTATCATGCATAGCAGAAGTGGCATCATCAATAACATGCGACATATCAGAATTAATAACAGAAGTAGGTTTAGTTGTCGCAAGCTTACTCAAAGCAGAAGGTGAATCAAGTGCAGAGCTACATGGCAGTTCCTTACCTCCCCTCGTAGTTGAGGGAAAAATCTTAGTTCTTTCGTCTTTCAAGTTCCTCATAGTGATCAGCAGATATAAACCCCAAGTGACTCGAAGAATAGAGCTATGCTCCCCGGCAACGGCGCCAGAAAATAGTCTTGATAACCCACAAGTATAGGGGATCGCAACAGTTTTCGAGGGTAGAGTATTCAACCCAAATTTATTGATTCGACACAAGGGGAGCCAAAGAATATTCTCAAGTATTAGCAGTTGAGTTGTCAATTCAACCACACCTGGATAACTTAATATCTGCAGCAAAGTATTTAGTAGCAAAGTAGTATGGAAGTAACAGTAACAGTGGCAAAAGTAACAGTAGCAGTTTTGTAGTAATTATAACAGTGGCAATGGAAAAGTAACTAAGCAAAGATCAATATGTGAAAAGCTCGTAGGCATTGGATCGGTGATGGAGAATTATGTCGGATGCAATTCCTCATGCAACAGTTATAACATAGGGTGACACATAACTAGCTCCAATTCATCAATGTAATGTAGGCATGTATTCCGAATATAGTCATACATGCTTATGGGAAAGAACTTGCATGACATCTTTTGTCGTACCCTCCCGTGGCAGCGGGGTCCTATTGGAAACTAAGGGATATTAGGGCCTCCTTTTAATAGAGTACCGGACCAAAGCATTAACACTTAGTGAATACATGAACTCCTCAAACTACAATCATCACAGGTAAGTATCCCGATTATTGTCACTTCGGGGTTAATGGATCATAACACATAATAGGTGACTATAGACTTGCAAGATAGGATCAAGAACTCACATATATTCATGAAAACATAATAGGTTCAGATCTGAAATCACGGCACTCGGGACCTAGTGACAAGCATTAAGCATATCAATGTCATAGCAACATCAATCTCAGAACATAGTGGATACTAGGGATCAAACCCTAACAAAACTAACTCGATTACATGGTAAATCTCATCCAATCCATCACCATCCTGCAAGCCTATGATGGAATTACTCACGCACGGCAGTGAGCATCATGAAATTGGTGATGGAGGATGGTTGATGATGACGACAGCGACAGATTCCCCTCTCTGGAGCCCCGAACGGACTCCAGATCATCCCTCCCGAGAGAGATTAGGGCTTGGCGGCGGCTCCGTATCGTAAAACGTGATGAATCCTTCTCTCTGATTTTTTTTCTCCCCGAACGTGAATATATAGAGTTGGAGTTGAGGTCGGTGGAACACCAGGGGGCCCACGAGGCAGGGGGTAGGCGCTTCCCCCACCCTCGTGGACAGGGTGTGGGCCCCCTGGCCTTGATTCTTTCGCCAGTATTTTTTATATATTCCAAAAATATTCACCATGAAGTTTCAGGTCATTCCGAGAAATTTTATTTCTGCACAAAAATAACACCATGGCAATTTTGCTGAAAACAGCGTCAGTCCGGGTTAGTTCCATTCAAACATGCAAGTTAGAGTCCAAAACAAGGGCAAAAGTGTTTGGAAAAGTAGATACGATGGAGACGTATCAGTAGTGTGGGCAGATCCGGCCTCCCGCTGCACGCCTAGCCACATCCCGATGACCCTAAGGTATTACTTTCTTTGAAACCGTCATTGCTCTATGATGTCTACTACACAACTTTATTCTTGTAGACACGTGTTGGGCCTCCAAGCGCAGAGTTTTGTAGGACAGTAGCAATTTTCCCTCAAGTGGATGACCTAAGGTTTATCAATTCGTGAGAGTTGTAGGATGAAGACAGTCTCTCTTAAACGACCCTGCAACCAAATACACGAAATCTCTTGTGTCCCCAACACACCCAATACAATGGCAAATTGTATAGGTGTACTAGTTCAGCGAAGAGATGGTGATAAACGTGTAATATGGATGGTACAAATATATTTTTATAATCTGAATAAATAAAAATAGCAAGGTAGCAAATAGTAAACGGGGACAAAAATGGTATTTTAATGCTTGAAAACAAGGCCTAGGGTCCGTACTTTCGCTAGTGCAATTTCCCAACAGTGCTAACATAGTTGGATCATATGGTTATCCCTCAGAGTGCAATAAAGAATCACTCCTGAGTTCCTATTAGCGGAGAACAAAAGATAGAAATTGTTTGTAGGATACGAAACCACCTCAAAGCTATTCTTTCCGATCAATCTATTCTAGAGTTAGTACTAAAATAACACAAGCTATTCTTTCCAATCGATCTAATCAAGAGTTCATATAAAAGAACACCAAAGCAAATTCATATTCACAATACTCAATCCACACAAAGAACTACAAAGAGACCCCAAAGTTTCTATCAGAGAAAAGATAATAAAAACATGCATCAACCCCTATGCATAGATTACCCCAATGTCACCTCGGAAATCCGCGAGTTGAGTGCCAAAACATATATCAAGTGAATCAATACGACACCCCATCGTCACCTCAAGTATTCATACCGCAAGACATACATCATGTGTTCTCATATCTGAATATTCAATCTGACAAGACAAAACTTCAAAGGGTAAAGATTCAATTCATCACAACAAGAGTATAGAGGGGAGAAACATCATATGATCCATCTATATTAACAAATCCCATGATATAGATCACGAGAGAGAGAGAGATTAAACACATAGCTACTGGTACAAACCCTCAGCCCCGAGGGTGGACTACTCCCTCCTCATCGTGGTGGCCGCCGGGATGATGAAGATGGCCACTGGAGATGATTTCCCCCCTCCGACAGGGTGCCAGAAAGGGCCTAGATTGCTTTTCGGTGGCTACAGAGCCTTGCGGCGGCGGAACTTCTGATCTAGGGTTACCTTGAAGGGTTTTGGTATGTTTATGAATTTATAGGGTAAAGAGGGGGTGCGGGAGGCCACCGAGGTGGGCACAACCCACCTGGGAGCGCCTGGGCCCCCAGGCGCGCCCTGGTGGGTTGTGCCCCCTCAGGGCACCCCCAGGTGCTTCTTTGGCCCACTGTTGGTCTTCTGGTCCATAAAAAATCTTTGTGAAGTTTCATTGCATTTGGACTCCGTTTGGTATTGATTTCCTGCGATGTAAAAAACAAGCAAAAATAGCAACTGGCACTGGGCACTGGGTCAATAGGTTAGTCCCAAAAAATGATATAAACTTGCTATAAAATGATTGTAAAACATCCAAGAATGATAAAATAACAGCATGAATACTTCATAAATTATAGATACGTTGGAGACGTATCAGCATCCCCAAGCTTAATTTCTACTCGTCCCCGAGTAGGCAAATGGTAAAATAAATAATTTATGAAGTGTGAATGCTAGCAAAGTGCACAAGTTTGATCAATGACTATTTCAATCACTTTTCCTAGCATCATAACAGCAATTATTTCTTATAAACCTTCTCATGTAATAGTAGCAACCAATTCACATGTTAAGGTTTAAACAATGAACTCTCTTGAAACTCAACAACCTATGTTCTTAGTCACCAAGCAATTGCAATTCAACTTATTCAATAGAGTTTAAGTAAGATCTCCACATACTCAACCATCATATAGTCTTCTACGATTGCTAACACTCACCGCATACACAAGAGCAAAATGTTTCAACCGGACACATAGAAAGATAGGGGCTTATTGTCTTGCCTCCCAACGTATTCACCTCAAGGGTGATGTCAACAATAATAACTCATGCTACCCATATTCAACTGGACATATGTTCCTAGATATTTCTCACCACATGATGCTTGCCAAAAGAGAAAAATAAAAAGGAATAGAGATAAAAACTTTGACTCTTTGCATAAAAGTAAATACTAAAAAGTAAAAGATAGGCCATTCGCAGAGGGAAGCAGAGGTTGCCATGCGCTTATTTGTTTGTATGCTCAATGCCTTAGTGCAAAAGAACGTCACGTTATATTGCCCCTTATGATAGCAACCTTTATTATGCAGTCTGTCACTTTTATTCTTTGCCATCACAAGTTCGTACAACGCTCAATTTTCTCTTACACTAAATGATCTAACACTTTTACAAGCAATTTTTATTGCCTTATTGCACCTATGACAACTTACTTGAAGAATCTTATTAAATCCTTAGGTAGGTATGGTGGACTCTTGAAAATAAGATTTGGGTTTAAGGGTTTTTGGATGCGCAAGTAGTATCTTTACTTGGTGCGGGATTTTTGGCTAGCAAAGATGGGGGGCAAGCACCACATGTTGAAGGATCTATGACAATATAACTTCTATGTGAATATGAAAAAACTTTAATCATTACGTTGTCTTCCTTCTCCAACGTCAACAATTTTGGCATATAATGTTATGATGGGGGCTCACAATCACAAAAGATTTCGAGGATAGTGTATTTGCATGTGAAAGTTCTCTTCCTTATACTAATTATTCGTGAATTGCTTGTATGACCAATATTGTGATTGTCAAGCCTAAAAAGATTACACTTTCTAAACCCAATGTGAAGCTACCACTAGGCACGATATGATTTCAACTTCATGGCATTCAATTTATTCAACAATTTACTCATAGGATATAAGTGAAGCACAAGAGTAAATGACAAGCTACTCCAAAAAGATATAAGTGAAGATCAAGCGAGTAGTGACGTAAATGGGTAGCTATTTGAGGACTCTCTCTTATTAAGAACTTTCATATCTAGGTATTTTATTAAAACAACAAGCAAAACAAAATAAAATGACATTCCAACGATAGCACAACTCATGTGGAGAAGCAAAAACTTAGGCTCAACAGATACTGACCGATAATTTTTGAAGAAGAAAGGTGGGATGCCTACCGGGGCATCCCCAAGCTTAGATGCTTGAGACTTCTTGAATATTATCTTGGTATGCCATGGGCATCCCCAGGCTTGAGCTTTTGTGTCTCCTTAATTCCTCCCATATCACGGTTTTCCTAAATCACAAAAGCTCCATCCACACAAAACTCAACAAGAACTCGTGAGATAAGTTAATATAAACCAATGCAAAAACCTTATCATTCTCTACTGTAGCAAATCACTAAAATTATTATTCAACATTGCATACTAAATGCCTCTGCATATTTAATACTCCTATCCTCAAATAGAATCATTAAACAAGCAAACATATGCAAACAATGCAAACATAACAACAATCTGCCAAAACAGTACCGTCTGTAAAGAATGCAAGAGTATCAATACTTATTCAACTCCAAAGATTATGAAAATCTACCACGCTGTAGAAAATTTATCAGAGCTTATTTTGCAAAAAGTCTCAACATTTTATCGCATTCTGACTTTTCTAGGGAATTTTTGCAACAACAGTAACTTTCTGTTTTCAAACAGCAACGTGTAGACTTGTAAAATAAGCATAGTAAAGGCTATCAATGCCACTTTTATTCAAATAAAAGATGAAAAACATTATTATAAATAACAGCAAGAAAATCCTAACAAAATAATTTGACGCTCCAAGCAAAACACATATCATGTGACGAATGAAAACATAGCTCCAAGTGAGGTTACCGATAATGTTGGAGACGAAAGAGGGGAAGCCTTCCGGGGCATCCCCAAGCTTAGTTGCTTGTATCTTCGTTGAATATTACCTTGGGGTGCCTTGGGTCTTGTCACTCCTTATTCTCCTCACATCGACATCTCACCCGAAACATGAAAACTTCAATCACACAAAACTTAACGGAACTTCGTGAGATAAGTTAGTATGATAAAGAGCAAACAATTTCACCTTGGTACTATCAAAGACAAAATTCATAATTGTTTCCACACAATGCCTACTGTAGCATATCATTTCCACAATTTATATTGAGCAATATAAACCATAGGAAATAGAAACAAGCAAACTGTGCATTGAAAACAGAATCTGTCAAAAACAGAACAATCCGTAGTACTATGTACTCAAACCATACTTCTGCTACTCCAGAAATTATGAAAAAATTAGGACCACATGAGAAATTTGTATATTTATCTTTTTAAAAAAGAAGCACCTCAAAAGCGCTCTTCTGTTAATAATAAGAATTATTCTCGTGAGCTGTTTTTCAGCAATATCAAATCAACTATCACCCAACATGATCCCAAAGGCTTTACCTGGCACTTTATTGAAACAAAAGCTATAAAACATGATTACTACAGTAGCATAATCATGCGAACACACAAAAAAGTAAGTAAAAGTGTTGGGTTGTCTCCCAACAAGTGCTTTTTTAATGCCCTTTAGCTAGGCATGATGATTTCAATGATGCTCGAATAAAAGATAAGAATTGAAACATGAAGAGAGCATCATGAAGCATATGACTAGCACATTTAGGTCTAACCCACTTCCTATGAATAGGTATTTTGTGAGCAAACAACTTATGGGAACAAGGATCAACTAGCATAGGAAGGCAAAACAAGTGCAACTTCAAAACAATCAACACATAGAGAAGAAACTTGATATTATTGAGATATTTAAGAGCATAAGTTCCTTCCTCATAATAATTTTCAGAGACATCATGAATTGATTCAACAATATAACTATCACATACATCACTCTTTTCATGATGCACAAGCATAGAAGATTTATTACTCTTTATGGCATACGTGTCATCATAGACAACAACTTTATTGTCATAGTCAATTGAAACCTCTTCCAAAATAGTGGATGTATCACTAAATAAAGTCATGACCTCTCCAAATCCACATTCATCAATATTGTAATAATATTCAACACTCTCCAAAATAGTGGGATCACTACTACCTAGAGTTGACACTCTTCCAAACCCACTTTCATCAATGTAATCATCATAAATAGGAGGCATGCTATCATCATAATAATTTTTCTTATCGAAAGTAGAAGGAATCAAAGGATCATATTCATTAAGCAAAGCATCCCCAAGCTTAGGACAAGCATTATTTCAAGCAAATAAATCTTCAAACATATCATACTCATTAAACATAACATCCCCAAGCTTCTGGTTTGGCATAAGATCACAATCATTCTTATCAATAGCATGAATGGCACCAATAGTATAGCGAACATTATTATCATATTGCTCCAAGCAAGTGCTAAAAAGATTTTCAATATCATAATGGATATTGTTGTCTGTGCAATCGTAATCATTACAAAAAGTATAGTGTCGGTGGGAACGACACCTATGTGATCATTGGGATCCCTTCTACGGTCGGCGGGCGCGGGGTTGTGCAAAGAGCGGGTCTGGTTGTCAGCACAAGGATCGTTTACCCAAGTTCATGCCGTGAAGATGCGTAATACCCTAGTCCTTCTTTGGTGTATGTATTTGAGTGTTCTTGAGTTCTTGAGCTAGCTACGGTGCGTGTGTTGCCCAAAAGATCTGAATCCTTCTCCTGGACGCCTTGGGCCTCCTTTTATAGACAAAAGGGGTTGCCACAGTGGCACACAGGAGGTGGAAAGGTGTATAGTGGATAAGTCTATCCTTTGGCACCGTCGGACAAACGCATTTAATGCGCTGCCGATGTGCCCCTCTTGCTTTATCGGGGACGACAAGGAAGCTTGTCCCAGCTGTCGCCGCCTCGCCTGGCTGCGACGCGCGTCGGAGCTGACGAGGCGTTGTAGCACCATGTTGGCTGGTTGCTGGGCTGGCGTGGTGGTGGAGTCTTCACGATGATCTGCATGCCACCACGCAGGTGCTAGCTGAGTCAGTGTAGAGGCCGCATGCTGCCACGCAGGTGCCTGCCCAGCTGGTTGAGCTAGCAGCTGCATGGGAGCGGCGGTGTAGTCTTGGCAGATGTGGGCCTGGTTGTTGCCTCGCAGGCATCTTTGGCAAGGGCCTTGCCGGAGCCCCGGCAAGGGTCTTGCCGCGGCATCGCGGTCGTCCCCGGCAAGGATCTTGCCGGGGGTCTCGTGGATTTCCTCGGCTAGGATCCCGCTGAGGATCGTCGTCTTCTGGTCCTCATCTGATCTTGTATGTTCATGATCTTGACAAAGATCTACATGCCATCACGGAGGTGCCTCCCGAGCCTTGGTTCCAATATGGTTGATGACGTTGGAACCCCTGGGCTCAAGGGTGGCGCGCTCCACTGGCATCGGGCAAGTTGCCTCGGCAAGGCTCTTGCCAGGCCGCGGAGGCCGTCCCGACAAGGGTCTTGCTGGGGGAGTCCACCTCGCCCTCTTGCTCTTTGTGTCTCTGGTCTTGGCGTTGCTTTGGCCATCTCGTGCCTCTGGCTTCGCTCCTCTGCCCTACTTAGTGTGGCCGTGGGCGCGACTGTGATTGCCCGTGCACAAAGTAAAGGGGTAAAAAGGAGTTCCCCTACTTTCGTACACTGACAGGAGCCCCCGGGCCTGGGCCACACATAAGCGCAAAGCGTTGTTGGGCCGGGCCCAGAACGGTGCGCGGGCAGGCGGGGCGGAATTTTACCGCAGTAATTCCTTCGCTCGCTTGCGCTTCCCCATGACCCGCGTTGAACGCGTGTCGTGGAGGGTCGTGCGTGACGTGGGGCGCTTGCGTGGGGCGGTTTCCGCACGCATGCGTCACGTCGCAGTGAATGGTAACGAGGCGGCCCGCGCCTTCCCTGTAAAAAGGGGAAAACAGGCGTGGCTCATTTACTGAGTGGACTCGGGTCGTGGTCTTCAAGGCGCCCGCGCCCCATGATCACGGGGTGGAGAACAGTCGCCTCACCCGTCCCCTCGATTTCTGCTTGCTCGCCACGTGTCCCCCATGCCCCTAAGGTGGCAGGCGGCGGACGCGCGGGGGGGGGGGGCACGGGCCTTAAATGACGAGGCAGGAAATCGGGCCGTCGCTGATTGGAGCAGCGGGTCGGTCTCGATTCCCTGCGCCCCTGATGATCGGATTGGTTGAGTGGGGTGGCCGAGCCCCCCGCCCCTTTATAAGAAGGGGGAGGGGGATGGCATCCCACAACCTTTCATCATCCATCTCCTTCCACCTCGGCTCCTTCCTTTCATCGGCCATGGCGGGAGGGGGCGCCGGCCCTTCGATGGTGGCGGCGAGGGTCTCTACTCGACAACGCGTCTCTCCTTCCCAAGAGCTCGCGGCGGTGGAGCCGGCCACGAGAGGAAGGGGGAGGGGACGAGGCCGAGGTCGCCGTGGCGCTCGGGGAAGAGGGGGACAGGGCGGCACACCGGCCTTGCCTCCGCCAGCGATGCCTCCCCCAATGGAGGACCACGTGGGGGACCAGCCCCGTGAGTTCTTCATCAGGCTGCGCCGGCCACCGTGTCGTCTTCTTCGTCTCCCTACTCCATTCGCTCGGGAGATGGAGCTCGACCCGCCACAGACCCCCAGGTTGCATATGAGGGGCTGCGGGCACAGCGACACGTGGGTTGACGTCGACTTTCCTGCTCCTCATGTCATGTACCTTCGTCGCGGATGGAAGACATTCACTCGTGTCCACAGCCTGACGGCGGGGCTCGTTCTCTACTTCAAATTAATGGAGAACGGCCTGCTCTCTGTCAAGGTCTTTGGGGACCTTGGAACTCGCCTAAAGTGCTGCGTGGAGAGCTCCTCCGATGATGAAGACTCCTCTTCAAGAGGGAGTGATGAGGAGGACAGCGACAGTGACGACGAGGGCGTCGAGCGGGGGGAAGCCGACCTCGACTCCGACTGACCGTGTCGCCCCTCCCTCGGCCACGCGCCCTGCCGAGGGCTTTCCTCGTCAAGCTCTCCATCAGCGCGTTCCCCATCGCCTCCTTGGGCGGCTGGCATAGGAGGGCCGGAGAAGACGAAGAAGGCGGGTGGCGGGCTGTCAAGTCGGAGTACACGGGCACAGACGCTTTCGTCGCGTATTGTCGGCCCGCTGCCTCATCTTTCAGCTCCTCTCCCGGCACCGGGATGCTCTTCTGGTGTCTTCTGCTGCTCGTACCTTTCCTAGGCGTTCTTTTTGCCCTCCGGCTATCTCGTTCCACCTTCTGAGGAGAGGGACAAGAAAGGGATTACAGGCATCTTATCTCTTTTTAGTTTGTAAGCCTGCGGGCATTTGTTAAATTTAAAACTTGTAATCCCCTTGCTCATGTTTTTCATTCCATATGAACTGTACCTGTATGGGATGTTTTTAATGAAAAAGGGTGCTTGCCGGGTTCTTTGTGCATGAGCGAGGTCCATGCCAAGGAGCGAATCCTTGTTATTTTTAAGATAAACATTGTCGCCCGGCAACAGGCCTTGCCGTCCCTTTACTTCATTCGACCATTCTCACGCACTTGGCGGAGGCAGGGGCGAAGTAGAGTTAGGCCCTTAGTTTATTTCCTTGTCACCGTGAGTACGATCCAGTTCCGACCCAGGGAATAGTTCTTGGGTACAGGGAAAAGGAGGAGCACGGTGGCCTAGCAATAAAACAAGGTTTCACACGTCCCAACTCCATACGAAAATGCACAATAGGGGATAAAAGACTTATCTGGATCTGCAGCCCCCGGCAGCCTTGGCTTGCCTTGGTTGGATTCTTGTGTTTGCAGCCCCCGGCAACCTTGGCTTGCCAGGGCCGGAATGCCGGCTTGTTCTCTTCCTTCCAGACAGCTCGGCAGAAACGTCCATGTACCCTACAAACCAAAGAGGATGGAAAGGAACAGAGAGACGCACACTCGACCTCTATGCTAGGAGTTAGTCGCCGCTAAGCACTATCAACCCTAACCGAGGGAGAGACTTAACCTAGCATGCATGCTAAAACTTAGGGCGCTAGTGCTTCATTTATTTATGCTCAGGGTCTGGGCCTGGCTTTGTACAGAGGGTTACATGCCTTGCCGACAAGTCCCGTACAAAAAGTGGTTTGCCGAGGGGCCCGGCAACCGCGCCTTATGGGTAAAACTTGCGAAGATGTTCAATGTTCCAGGAGTTGCTCACTGGAATAGCATCTTCGGTCTCTAGGCGGACTGCGCCGGGCCTAGTGACTCGTATTACCCGATAAGGCCCTTCCTACTTCGGCGTCAACTTGTTGGAATTCTTGGCCGATTGAACGCGCCGAAGAACAAGGTCGCCTTCCTCAAAGCTTTGGGCATGAACCTTGCGGCTATGGTAGCGGCACAAGGCTTGCTGGTAGCGCGCTGCTCTCACAGCCGCCCGAAGAAAATCTTCCTCAAGGAGCGTTGCGTCATCTTGCCGCAATTGCTCTTGCTCAAGCTCGTCATAAGCGAGCACTCGAGGTGACCCGTATGTGAGTTCCGTGGGGAGAACTGCTTTTGCCCCGTATACCAGGGCAAAGGGTGTCTGGCCGGTGGCTCGATTTGGCGTCGTTCTGATTGACCAAAGAATCGCGGGCAACTCATCAATCCAACGCCTTCCGCTCTTGTGCAGCCTGTCAAAAGTCTTTGTCCTCAGGTCTCGCAATACTTCAGCATTTGCCCTCTCCGCCTGGCCGTTGCTCCGTGGGTGTGCCACGGAAGCAAAACAGACCTTGCTGCCGAGGTCTTGGATGTATTGCATGAAGGTGTGGCTTGTGAACTGCGTGACTGTCGGCGTTCTGGGAACGGGGGTCCCCAGACTTGCCTGCTGCGGCCCACGGCATGGCTATGCGAGCGGGCATGTACGGTCCATCTTCGTCAACAAAGCATTCAAGACCCTCACGAGGGGCCAAGCCTCGTGAGGCGGACGACGCAAGACCTCCTCAGGAGCGGTCTCTCCAGGCTGCCTCGCGAGGAGCAGAGATATCAAGGCGGGGCAAACCTCGCGAGCCCTCGTGACGTGTGCCATGACGATCATGATTAGACAGGCGCCAGGCGGGCGCCAGTGCGCGCAGCGTCCTTGTTTCCTCTTTGGTGCCAAGGGGGCAAGCGCAGGCGCAGAGTACCGAGGCATCAGGCAAAGGTTTCCATATCCGTGCAACGAAACCGAGACGAGCAGGCCAGCCTGACGGAGGTCATCGTGGAGCCCAAGACGGCGTCATCACCAGAGCCTTTCGCAGGCGAAGGCCGGATAGCTTGTACTCGCTGTCCCCTTTCAAATTGGCCGCCATTGTTGGCTCCCTTCCTGCTCAATATTTGGGAAGAGGACCAGGGCCTATATAAGTAGAGCTAGCCACCACGGTAGAGGTAGGTTGAACTGACCAAGTCCTCACCCACACAAGTTCGACAAGCACAAGAACACCCCAACCTCAGGAGGCTGTTCTTCCCCTTGTACTGTTCATCATCGGCCCAAGAGGCAATCCACCACCACACACTGGAGTAGGGTATTACACCACAATGGTGGCCCGAACCAGTATAAATCTTGTGTCCCTTGTGTTGTGAGTTCGTCAAGTTCGTCCGCGAGATCTTAGCGAGCTAGGGCGTAGATCGGTAGGAGGAAAGAACTTCGCGCGCACCCCAGAGTTCGAACCTTAAGGGTTTTACCGGAACCCCACATCTGACATTTGGCGCGCAAGGTAGGGGTGCGCCATAGCTTCCCTTCCGTCGATCGGCGCTCCGTCGTCTCCATGGCGGACGCTTTCCGGGCTCGAGCTGAGCGCCGGGCCGCCCTCACCGCCCGCGTCACTCATACGGCTCCCGTCGGCGGGCCACCTCGTCGTTCCCCATCGCCAACGCCGGCACCATCCCGGCGGGGAACGAGCAGCAAGCATCCTCGCCGCACCCATCGGTGTGGCAGGACGGCCGCACCACCACTCCATCACTGACCCCGGCCGGTTCCTCGTCCCACGCACGTTGTGCTCCCATGGACGCGTAGGCCGCGCTCCTCATGGCGAACAAGCTCATGCGCTATCGCCCGGTCGACGACCTCTACGAGGACTGGCTCGATCGCGTCGTCGAGCTCGTCCGCGTCGCAGGGGCTCCCCGGCGCCGTCCCTCTCTCTGCCACGCCCTCCGCCAGCCACGGGCGACGTGGCTCATGGAGCGCCTCCACCACCTCTGCCCCAAGACGGTGCCTTGGCGCCAAGGCGCGCGGCCCCACGGTGCGATCCACCACGCCCGGTGCCCGCGCGCGAAGAGAGAAGCTGCCAAGAAATTCCTCGGCCGCGAGAAGCTACACATGCACTCCCCGCGCCACCTCGCCAAGAACGCGCGCTACCTGCGGTGGCGGCACGCGGGCCTCGTCAAGACCAAGCTCCACCTCCAAGACGGGCCCCGGCGACCACGGCCGGCTGCCACGCCTTCACCCCCGAGCTGCGTAGCGTCGCCTGGTCGGGCAAGTTCAAGCCGGATCTGCCTCCTCGCTACGACGGCACCCTCGACCCCGCGGAGTTCCTGCAGCTCTACGAGCTGAGCATCGAAGCGGCCAACAGCGATGAGAAAGTCATGGCGAACTAGTTTCCTATGGCTCTCAAAGATGGTGCCTGCTCCTGGCCCCTGAACTTGCCGCAAGGCTCGATCTCCTCCTGGGACGAGATGCGCGACCGCTTCATCGCCAACTTCCAGGGCACTCGCGATCGCCCGCCGTCCGCGGGTGACCTGCGCCGCATCAAGCAACAACCAGGAGAGACCCTCCAGAAGTACATCCAGCGCTTCAACAACACCCGCCTCAAGATCCACAAGTTGACGGATGAGGCCATCATCTCCACGTTCTTTGATGGCGTC
Organism: Triticum aestivum; assembly: GCF_018294505.1. NCBI lineage: Eukaryota > Viridiplantae > Streptophyta > Magnoliopsida > Poales > Poaceae > Triticum > Triticum aestivum. The sequence continues at coordinate 190,808,361 of NC_057796.1, forward strand.
CATGACATCAAGATGAAGGAAGAGCTCGCTATCCACGAGGAGCTGTGCACCTCTCAGGAGCTGTTCAACCAGGCAACCAAGTGCGCAAGAGTTGAGGAGGGGCGCCTTTCCCCCCTCGATCTGCCAGCTGTGGGTGTAGAGGAGAAGAAGGCCAAGGCCAAGGACGTGAAGCGCAAAGAAGCAGCTGTGCTCGCAGCAGAGCCGGACACCAAGCGAGGCAGAGATCAGCCCGAGACATCCAAGAATAGCCGGCCGTTTTGCGCCTTCCACAACCTGAACACCCACAACACCAGCGACTGTCAAGAACTCAGAGCCATTCGGGAGGGACGCTTCGGTCGACGCCCCGAGCGCAGTGACCGGGGCTACGGCCGAGGAGGACGACGTGGCGGCGGACGCTGGGACGACCGTGGCCCACGCCAGGAGTGGCGCGATCGGCCTCGTGAGGACCGCTGGCAGGATCATCCTCGCGAGGGCGCCTGGAGAGACCAGCCTCGCGAGGATCGTCCTCAGGGCAACGCCGGTCTTCCCCTGCTGCCGCCGCCGCCAAGAAGGAACGATGACCACCATCAGGACGAGGGGGCTGGGGGCTTCCAGGAGCCGTGCGCGATCGCCTGCATCTTGCGCGGAGCCCAGGCCCCAGCCTCGCACCACATCTTCAAACAGTTTGCTCGTGAAGTGAATGGAGTCCTCCCCAAGCTCGAGGCCACGCGCCCGCTCAGGTGGTCCGAGTGCGCCATCACCTTCAACTCGGCAGACCAGCTCAAGTGTGCAGCCACCGCTGGCGCCCTCCCGATGCTTTGCTCACCAGTCATCAGCAACGTGAAAGTTACCAAGCCCTCATCGACGGCGGCGCAGGGCTCAACGTCCTGTCCGTCGACACGTTCGACAACCTCCAAGTGCCATATGAGCAGCTTCAGCCTACCAAGCCTTTCTCAGGAGTGACCGACGGTTCCACCACACCGATAGGGCAGGTCCGCCTCCCTGTCACCTTTGGAGAACGCAAGAACTACCGCACCGAGCTCATCGACTTCGACGCCGCGCAAATCCGCCTGCCATAAACCGCCATCCTCGGGTATCCGGCCCTGGCCAAGTTCATGGCGGTCACACACCACGGCTACAACGTCCTCAACATGCCGGGGAGCAGTGGAATCATCACGGTCCCATGCGAAGAAAGAGATGAGGTATGCTCCCTCGAGCGTGCCTTCGAAGCTGCAGCAATCGACGACCCCAACAGCCAAGACGAGGGCCTTCCTGAGGCCCTCCCCAAGAAGAAGAAGCAGCCGCGCCGTGCAGGATCTCAGGAGGATGGTGTCGCAGCTGGAACCTCATCAGGATCAGCGCCCACTCCAGGGGCGCCTCCCTCCATCGCATAGGAAGGCGCGCCCGGCGCCCTCCTCGGGCAGGGCTCGGGGGCTCTCTTCTGGAGGGCCTCAGACCTTGCCGGCATCACGAGGGAGGCGCTTGGGCACCACTTGGAGGCGTGCTTCGCAACACGTTTCCCTCAGGAGAATGCAGGGCAAGGAGTGCCAGCCACTCAGGAGTTCATCGCCAAGACCACTCAGGAACTGCAAGACGCAAGGGCCATGCGCGGCGACCGCCGCTCGCGAGGCGCAGCTCCCCATCCAGGTGAGGATGCTGGGCTGCGCATCTGCATCAACGTTCTAGGGCTCAACAGGGCCGCATCTCAGGAGCTTTTCTGGCCTTCGCACATGGGCCGCTGCGAGGGTCCACCGCACAGCTACGTTCGCATGCCTTTTGGCTTGCCGAGCGTGTCGTCAGCCTATCAGCACAACCTGCGGCGTGTCCTGGCAGCTCACGAGGCCAGGCATCACGCCGTCCTGGCAGAGATGGAGACGGTCTTCAGGGAACCACCTGAACCCCCAGAGCCTCTTGAGGCTCTTGTGAGTTGCCATTCCTCCGCCGCATACCTTCAGCTGCCCCAACTCTCCTTCGTAAACAGAACCAAGTGACATTTTCCATGTTCGTTTAACTAGGAGTGCCCCTCGGGCTGCATTATTCCCAGGCCCCATGGGTCCGTCCCGGTGGCGTGTATCCTTTTCTTATGTCTTTAGCTTACCTTGCTGGGGGCGCCCCTCGGGCTGCATCATCCCCAAGCCGCTTGTGCCTAACCCAGTGGCATGTATCCTTCTGCATTTACCCAAGCTGATTTGCCTTCCATCCTCAACCTGCTCGATCGTCGCCTCCCTCCGGGCCCCCTCACACAGGCACGACGCTGGTGCATGGGTCCGTCCCTGCCACGTCGACAAACTTGAGCGGTCGAGCTCTGGCTCGTGGCACGCCCCGCGCACGTCACCTCATTAGACCCTCAGTGCCTTCATCTCCTCATGGAGCAGCCAGCGGCCGGCGGGCAACCATAACGGCAAAACCGCATTTCTCCTTGTGCTGGCTCGCGGGAATATCACGAGGATAGCCCCAGGCGGCACCACGAGCTCCCACCTCTTCCAAGTAATCCACTTGCACGTTAAAAGGGGGGATCCTGAGCATCGCGACTCAGGAGCTCTTACTGGCTCTCGAGCCCTCACCCCCTGGCCTTGACCACGGCATCGCGACCTGGCATACCAGCGGCGGCTGAGCTCGGTCGAGGGCCGGGACCTGAGGACGTAGAGCACGAAGGAAAGCATTGGAAGGGGGAGGACCCGTACGGGCCTGACCTAGCTACGCTGCGGATGGCTGCGCACAGGCCTAGCGCACCACAAGGAATCGACTCGGAATCGGCAAGATAAGTGTCACATTCAGATTGGCTAGTTGTTGGTGTTGGAGATATGCCCTAGAGGCAATCATGTGATGATGATATTTCCATATGTATTCATGAGTCCTTTGTATTGTCCTTGAACATCATCAATGATATGTATCAATAAGTATGTGACTTGTTTGTGGAACTATGTATTGTATGATGATTGTTTTAATGGTCCCTAGTTGATAAGGTTATGCGGACACATATGCTTGACTAGTATACGACTCGGTTGATGACTATGTTTCACAAGTCATGTGCATGGAGATGCTAAACCGATAGTATGGGCTCGGGGATGGAGATCACGGAGCCGGACAGACCCACTTTGAGATGCAGCGAGATATAGTCATCTGTTAGTCTCAAGTGCAATGCTTATGCCATGTCCTAGACCTGAGGTCCTCGCATGTTCTCGGGATGAGGATCGACTCACTTAGGGTCTATCAAACGCTACTCCGTAACTGGGTAGTTATAAAGGTAGCTTTCAGGTGAGTCGTGAGACATGCCGCGAGACATGGTTGACCAAGATGGAATTTGCCCCTCCTATTTGGAGAGATATTCTCTGGGCCCTCTCGAGTGATCAGATTCGGAAAGCATGGCCATGCGACTTGGGTTAAGTGTTAACCCAACTCGGGAATCTGTATCATGGTTTCGAGAAGAGAGGTCGAGCTAACACAAGGGTGACAAGTACTCGCCTTGAGTTCGACAACAAATATCGTGAGGCAAAAGGAATGTTGCATATGCCACATTGTTGAGGTTCGTCAAACGACTTTACGCCCACATGGGAGTTGGCACGTTCTGCTAGGAGCCGCTACCAACTATCGACTCTGGTCGTGTCCATGTGTACGGGAACCTATAGGGTCGCACACTTAAGGGGCTGCAGCCCATTCGGATTGGATCTGAGTGGAAAATGGATGTGGACTCCTAGTGAGCTCAAGTGTTGAGCCCACCTCGGAGGTCTATATAAAGGGGAGTGGGCACACCACTTAGGGTTGATCGGATTGAACCCTGGTTAGCCACCGCCACTCCCCACGCCCATGCCGCGCGACCGGACCTAGCAGTCCGCCGCTCGACGCTGCTCCCCGTACGTGTGGATACCTTGGAGGCATCGCATCTGCGGTGTTTGGCGAACCGTTCGAGGGAACCGCGAGGTGCCGTTCGCGGGAGATCACCGTTCACGGGTCTTCGCTGTTCGCGGGAGATCGGCAACGCGAGGAGGAGACGGCCCGGGAGATCGGCTACACGCATCACCAACTCTACTTCCGCTGTGGTGACTGCGCGTCTAGTGGTAAACCCGATCCCTGATCTATTTCCAGCAGCATGATCTTGGATGCGCGGTAGAAAATTTTATTTGGCGCTAGCGTAACGTACCGCGTGTTCCAACAGTGGTATCAGAGCCTCCGCTGTGTGGTAATAGATTCGATGATATGCGTATGAGATATGTAGATCGGTTCAGGTGTGGGTCGATGAGATCGGTCGCGCATGTCAGTGTTGAAGTTTGCTTTCGTGATCTTGTTTCCGTGATCGTGATGCAGAGGTCGTGACACGACTTACCCCTACCGGTCGGTTGTCCGCCATCGGGGTAGACAGTGGAACATAAATCCGGATGCAACGAGCGAGGATCAATGAGATTGATCGAATCGGAACATAGATCAACACCTTGGAAGTGTGATTTCCGCGATGCTGAAATCTGTTGGAGCGGTCTCGGTAAAACGGTTGTAACTTTTGCATACGAACTCCGATTTTGCTCCACGACCTGTCAAACTGAAGCTAACGAAAAGTTGGATTAGCGGCGCTTTTGGCTAGGCCAAAAGTTGGAATAGGATTTCGGCGCTTCTGGCTATGCCAAAATCCACTTGGAAGATAGAGTTTCAGGAGGTTTTATCTTCGGCAGTAGAACGTCTGACTCGTTTTTGCAGGGAATGACTGTGATTTGGTATAGCCCATGTATGTTGCTTGTATATTTTTGCTTCATGACCTGCGTGTCATGAGTGCGGCAACCGGCAGGAGCCATATGGTTGTCCCATTATTGTATTAATGACCTGCGTGTCAACATGAGAAGCCATGTAATGTAATTTACTTTTGGTAGCTATTAGTTTTTAATAGCATAGTATCTTATGTAACACTTGGCGGTTGACACCATGGCGTGGAGATGGAGATCACCACGAGGACAACCATGCATGGGCAGACTGCGCACGTGGAGATGGAGATCACCACGCGCTGTGAAAAGGGGCTATACCATATCACACATACATAAACTGCCTGTGAAAGTTTATCCCTTTTATGCACCCTTCCTTTTGCATGGTAGATGTTTTAAGTAGGGTGATCCCTCAAAGAATGTCAAGTACAAATGCCTCCCCAATTGCTGCACCTTCACATGTCAAGTATATTTAGTGGCGGGCCTATGAAATTAGGGTGCCACTAGATCTCCTTGAAGTGATGGGTTTGTGTCGGACACTTACGCGCGGAGCATTTGGTTGACTTGTCGTGGCTATCAAAACAGTTTTGGGCTACGAGGCATAGGAGTTGGCGAGGCATGAGATGTTCCCAACAACAAGATTCGTATGGAGATACGATTTGCTTACCGAGTGATCTTGTCCTCTAGCGGTGATGCAAAAGCTCACTAGTTGACATTTTGATCTTGGATCTTGAATCACTAAGTATCAACCGAGGGATGTTGATTTTAGTGGGAGTAATGATCTTAATAAAATGTTTAATATGAATTACTCTTCATGAATACATGTCTTAGTGTTTTGCATATTTCTGTTGTAGATCAATGGCACCACCTGGTCAAGTTACCCCTTTTGCGTTGAAATCAATCCTGGAAAAAGATAAATTGAATGGAACAAACTTTACCACCTGGTATAGAAACCTGAGAATTGTTCTTAGGCATGAGAAAAAGGAACAAGTTCTAGAGAATCCGCTTCCAGAGGAACCTGCCGATAATGCTAATGCCACAACCAGAAATGCCTACCAGAAACTCGTTGATGAATCAAACGAGATCAGCTGTCTCATGCTGGCCTCTATGGAGCCCGATCTGCAGCAGCAATTCGAAAATATTGAGGATTTCAATATGATCGAGAACCTTAAGAGCATGTTTCAAATGCAGGCTAAGACCGAAAGGTTCAACGTCTGGCGATCCTTGATGGATTGTAAGCTGAAAGAGGGTGATCCACTGAGCCCGCATGTGATCAAGATGATCGGATACATGCAAGCTCTGGATAGGCTGGGCTTCCCACTTGGGGATGAGTTGTCCACAGACACAATTCTGGGTTCTCTTCCGGACAGCCATGGGCCGTTCATCTCGAACTACCATATGCATGGGATGGAAAAGAAGCTCACTGAATTGCATGGGATGCTCAAAGTGGCAGAGCAGGATATCAAGAAAGGTACACATCGTCAAGTGTTGATGGTGCAGAACTCGGCTAAGTTCAAGAAGAGCTGGTCCAAGAAAAAGGCTAAGGCAAAGGGCAAAGAGAAGGAGGCAACTCCAACTACAGCCGCCGCGCCTAAGTCAGGGACGGCTTCGGGAGTATTTGCTTTCATTGCAAGGAACCCGGACACTGGAAAAGGAACTGTAGCAAGTGGCTTGCCGAGAAGGGCAAGAAGACTGGAAGTATGACTTCTTCTTCAGGTACACTTGTTGTATATGTGATAGACATTTATCTTACTGATGTTTCTAGTAGCTCTTGGGTATATGATACCGGATCGGTTGTTCACATATGCAAGTCGATGCAGGGGCTAAGAAGAACTAGGAATGTCGCAAGAGGAGAAGTTGACATTCGCGTCGGGAATAAAGCAAGAGTTGTTGCATTGGCCATCGGCACTATGCAACTTAATTTACCTTCAGGATTTGCAATGGAACTTGATAATTGTTATTATGTTCCTACTTTGAGTCGAAACATTATTTCTGCCTCATGTTTGATGAGACAAGGTTATGAATTCAGTATTAAGGACAATCGTTGTTCTATTTACTTGAATAATATGTTTCATGGCTTTGCACCCATTGTAAATGGGTTATTTATCCTAGATCTTGAAGGTGAATCAGTCTATAACATAAATTTCAAGAGGCATAAGCCTAATAAGATAAATCCGACTTACATCTGGCATTGTCGACTAGGACACATTAGTCAAAAGCGCATGAAGAAGCTCCATGATGATGGAATTCTAATCATTCGATACATGCGAGTCTTGCCTACTCGGCAAGATGACTAAGACTCCTTTTGCAAAGAGTTGCGAGAGGGCGTCCGAGTTGTTGGAACTTATACATTGTGATGTATGTGGACCAATGAGCACGGCAGCCAGAGGTGGTTTCCAATACTTCGTGACTTTCACCGACGACTTGAGTAGATATGGATATGTCTACTTGATGAGGCACAAGTCAGAAACTTTTGAAAAGTTCAAGGAGTTTCAGAACGAAGTGGAAAATCAACTCGGCAAGAAAATCAAACTTCTACGATCTGATCGTGGCGGTGAGTATATGAGCCAGGAGTTTGATGATCATCTGAAGAATCGTGGAATAGTTCCACAACTGACTCCTCTGGGTACGCCACAGAGAAATGGTGTGTCAGAATGGAGGAATCGGATCCTGTTGGACATGGTCCGATCGATGATGAGTCAGTCGGATTTACCCTTGTCATTTTGGGGATACGCTCTAGAAACTGCAGCTTTCACACTAAACAGGGTACCATCTAAGTCCGTAGATAAGGCACCATATGAGATATGGACTGCCAAGAGTCACAGTTTGTCTTTTCTGAAAATTTGGGGATGTGAAGCATATGTCAAGCGACTCCAGTCGGATAAGCTCACACCCAAATCGGACAAGTGCATATTCGTGGGATATCCGAGGGAAACCCTGGGATATTACTTCTACAACCATGAAGAGGGCAAAGTGTTTGTCGCTCGACATGGAGTTTGCCTTGAGAAAGAGTTTCTCAATCGGAAGGCTAGTGGGAGGACGGTCCGACTAGAAGAAATTCAAGAACCACACGGGGACATTCCGGTAGGTGATACTGTCACACCGGAGTTAGTCAAGGAACTCATAGTGGAGTCGACACCGGTTCCACGGAGGTCCGAAAGGTTACGCAATTTGCATGACTGCAATGTGTTGTTCTTGGAGAACAACGAGCCGACTACGTATGCGGAAGCGATGGAGAGCCCTGATTCCGAGTTATGGTTGAGGCCATGAGATCCGAATTAAAGTCCATGGATGACAATCAAGTTTGGAACTTGGTTGATCTGACAGATGGCATTCGAGCCATTGATTGCAAGTGGATCTTTAAGAAGAAAACTCATATGGACGGAAATGTCACAGTCCATAAGGCTTGACTTGTTGCTAAAGGTTATCGACAAGTTCAAGGAGTTGACTACGATGAGACTTACTCACCGGTAGCGATGCCTAAATCAATTCGGATCATTGTTTCTATAGCGGCATATTTTGACTATGAAATATGGCAGATGGATGTCAAAACGGCTTTCCTTAATGGAAATTTAACAGAGGATGTGTATCTGACACAACCCGAGGGTTTTGTCGATCCAAAGAAGTCTAGCATGGTATGCAAGCTTCAGAGATCCATTTATGGATTAAGGCAAGCATCTCGGAATTGGAAAATTTGTTTTAATGAAGCTGTCAAAGAGTTTGGCTTCATCAAGAATGACTGTGATCATTGTGTATTCAAGAAGGTCAGTGGGAGCTCAGTTGCATTTCTGATCTTATATGTGGATGACATATTATTGATTGGAAATGATGTTCAAATGCTTGAATCTGTCAAGGACTCATTGAAAAATAGTTTTTCTATGAAGGACTTGGGAGAAGCGGCTTACATTTTGGGAATCAAGATCTATAGAGATAGATCGAGAAGGCTTATTGGATTAAGCCAGAGTGCGTATATTGACAAGGTGTTGAAGCGGTTCAACATGCAAGATGCCAAGAAAGGTTTCTAGCCCATGTCACATGGCATTAGTCTTAGCAAGACTCAGAGTCCTACGACTCCTGATAAGCGAAGACGCATGGATGGGATTTCGTATGCTTCGGCTGTTGGGTCCATCATGTATGCTATGGTATGTACTCGTCCCGATGTTAGTTTTGCTCTTAGCGTGGTGGGCAGATACCAGGCTGATCCAAGGGAGAGTCACTAGACAACGGTTAAGAATATCCTTAAGCACTTGAGAAGGACTAAGGATATGTTCCTGGTTTATGGAGGTGAGGATGAGCTCGTTGTAAATAGTTACACCGATGCTAGTTTCCAAAGAGATAGGGATGATAGTCGATCGCAATCTGGGTTTGTGTTCATTCTGAACGGAGGAGCAGTGAGCTGGAGGAGCTCCAAGCAAGAGACGGTAGCTGATTCTACAACAGAGGCCGAGTACATTGCGGCTGCTGAAGCTGCAAAAGAAGGTGTGTTGGTGAAGAATTTTATTTCTGATCTTGGTGTGGTTGAGGGCGCGTCTAATCCATTGGATCTCTATTGTGATAATAGTGGTGCCATTGGGCAAGTCAAGGAACCACGGAACCATCATAAAACCCAACACATACTCAGGCGTTTTAACCTTATTCACGACATTGTCGAAAGAGGTGATGTAAACATATGCAAGGTACACACAGATGCAAATGTTGCTGATCCATTGACGAAGCCTCTCCCACGTCTGAAGCATGAGGCGCACATGAGCTCCATGGGCATACGATGCCTAAATGATTGACTCTAGTGCAAGTGGGAGACTGTTGGAGATATTCCCTAGAGGCAATCATGTGATGATGATATTTCCATATGTATTCATGAGTCCATTGTATTGTCCTTGAACATCATCAATGATATGTATCAATAAGTATGTGACTTGTTTGTGGAACTATGTATTGTATGATGATTGTTTTAATGGTCCCTAGTTGATAAGGCTATGCTTGACTAGTATACGACTCGGTTGATGACTATGTTTCACAAGTCATGTGCATGGAGATGCTAAACCGATAGTATGGGCTCGGGGATGGAGATCACCGAGCCGGACAGACCCACTTTGAGATGCAGCGAGATATAGTCATCTGTTAGTCTCAAGTGCAATATCTATGACATGTCCTAGACCTGAGGTCCTCGCATGTTCTCAGGATGAGGATCGACTCACTTAGGGTCTATCAAACGCTACTCCGTAACTGGGTAGTTATAAAGGTAGCTTTCAGGTGAGTCGTGAGACATGCCGCGAGACATGATTGACCAAAGATGGAATTTGCCCCTCCTCTTTGGAGAGATATTCTCTGGGCCCTATCGAGTGATCAGATTCGGAAAGCATGGCCATGCGACTTGGGTTACGTGTTAACCCAGTTCGGGAATCTGTATCATGGTTTCGAGAAGAGAGGTCGAGCTAACAGAAGGGTGACAAGTACTCGCCTTGAGCTCGACAACAAATATCATGAGGCAAAAGGAATGTTGCATATGCCACATTGTTGAGGTTCGTCAAACGACTTTACACCCACATGGGAGTTGGCACGTTCTGCTAGGAGCCGCTACCAACTATCGACTCTGGTCGTGTCCATGTGTACGTGAACCTATAGGGTCGCACACTTAAGGGGCTGCAGCCCATTCGGATTGGATCTGAGTGGAAAATGGATGTGGACTCCTAGTGGGCTCAAGTGTTGAGCCCACCTCGGAGGTCTATATAAAGGGGAGTGGGCACACCACTTAGGTTTGATTGGATTGAACCCTGGTTAGCCACCGCCACTCCCCACGCCCATGCCGCGCGACCGGACCTAGCAGTCCGCGGCTCGACGCTGCTCCCCATACGTGTGGCTACCTTGGAGGCGTCGCATCTGCGGTGCTTGGACGAACCGTTCGAGGGAACCGCGAGGTGCCGTTCGTGGGAGATCACCGTTCACAGGTCTTCGCTGTTCGCGGGAGATCGGCAACGCGAGGAGGAGACGGCCCGGGAGATCGGCTACACGCATCACCAACTCTACTTCCGCTGTGGTGACTCCGCGTCTAGTGGTAAACCCGATCCCGTGATCTATTTCCAGCAGCATGATCCTGGGTGCGCAGTAGAAAATTTTATTTGGCGCTAGCGTAGCATACCGCGTGTTCCAACAGTTGGAGTCTAGGTGTTTGCGCTCGCCGCATCCCTGTTGCGGCCACGTCGCCTCCCTTTCTTGCCTTACCATGGCTGCTTGAGCGCTAAAGGGGACCTCCTGAGCATCGCGCCTCAGGGGCTCTTACTGGACCTCGGGCCGCTCACCTCCTGGCCTTGACCACGGCACGCGACATGGCATACCAGCGACGGCTGCAGCCTGCCTAGGCACCGGGACCTGTCAGCGTAGAGCATCAAGCTGTTGCGAGGTTGGAAAGGGGAGACCGAGCCTGAACAGGACATGTGTTCGCAAATTTTCATAACAGGGAATATATACACAAAAGACATTACAAACCCTTTACACACCCCCACAGGGTACTTCATGATTCTTCGCTGGAAACAAAAACGAGAACTAAGAGGAGTCCTATCTACACCCTCCTGTGGTGGACGCCATCATCAACAGTGGGCCACGGAAGGACGGTGCCGACCCCATCCAGCCCCCCGAGTCCGCGGCGGTGGCTCGACGCCGCGGCCCTGCCCCGAGTCCGGCGAGAGCTCGGGGGCACGTAGCTGTCGTCGCTCGTCTCCAGAGTCTCGTAGAGCTCAGGAGAGTTGCTAGACTCCCAGGGGCTGCTGCTGCTGGAGTAGCCACGAGCGGAGCGCGCATCAGCCTGGCGCTCTCCTCCAGGGCAACACTCCAGGCGGCGGCCCTCCGCGTCGAAGACTTTGAAGAAGAGCGTGGAGGCACCGTCGTACCCAAAGTATATCGCGAGGGCGCCTTCCGCACGGCAAACTCGCGCAACTTCGCCCCAGCAGCGGGTCATGAAGATCTTGCCAGTGGGCACCGCTTCGATCTTTGCTCCGGTCGCCGGAGCATTGCAGTCGGCATGCTGCAACCAGAGCTCGAGAGGCCCCCTCGGCGGCCTCGCGTCGGAGAAGAACCGCGGGAAGCGGATCCAAGAGCTTGGGGGCATCGGCACCCATAGCACCAGCTCGCGCGAGGAATTCGCGGCGTGGATTCCAGGAGCAACGGCACGCGTCGCCGTCGCGCGGCGACCACAGGCGCGGCGCGGGCGGCGCCGCTCGTCGGTCTGCCCTCCTGAGCCCTCGGCTCGGGCGTACAAGGGTAGCGGGTACCCTGGAGGAGGCCGCTCGCACCAAGGCCTCATCACCACCTGCATCGCCGCTTCGTTGCGACGATGGACCGACCTCTTCTTTGGCGGGAGCGGCCCCGAGTCCTCGCGGGGGGCCTTTCCTTTCTCGCCCGCGGAAAACCTTCAGATGGGCGCCATTGTAGCAAGCAGTGGAGCAAGGAGGAAGAAGCGAGTGAACCGAGAAGAGATGGGCGGCGGGGGCTCCGCCCCCTCCCATTTATAGCGAAAGAAGGCCAACCGGCGCTTCCCATGGTCACATGTAATGATGGTTTTCCTTGCATGTCGCAGGAACTTGTCAAGTCGGGCAGTTGTCGAGGCAGCGTGGGGAAGCGGAGATGCCCACGTCCAATCAACCGCCACGCGTCAACCAAGGCCGCAGGCTTTTGGGTCCCGCGGTGCTATGCGCTTGGCCCTTGGCTTCGCCGCGAAGCCAAGCCCGAGTGCACCTTGGGCCCGGGGGCTACTGTCGGCGTTCCGGGAACGGGGGTCCCCAGACTTGCCTGCCTGCGGCCCACGGCGTGGCTATGCGAGCGGGCCTGTATGGCCCATCTTCATCAACAAGGCATTCAAGACCCTCGCGAGGGGCCAAGCCTCGCGAGGCGGACGATGCAAGACCTCCTCAGGAGCGGTCTCTCCAAGCTGCCTTGCAAGGAGCGGAGATATCAAGGCGGGGCAAACCTCGCGAGGCCCTCGTGACGTGAGCCATGACGATCAGGATCAGACGGGCGCTAGTGCGCGCAGCGTCCTTGTTTCCTCTTTGGTGCCATGGGGGCAAGCGCAGGCGCAAGTACCGAGCCATCAGGAAAAGGTTTCCATATCCGGGCAACGAGACCGAGACAAGCAGGTCAGCCGGACGGAGGTCATCATGGAGCCCAAGACGGCGTCATCACCAGAGCCTTTCGCAGGCGAAGACCGCTTTTGTCAGGATAGCTTGTACTCGCTGTCCCCTTTAAAATTGGCCGCCATTGTTGGCTCCCTTCCCGCTCAATATTTAGGGAGAGGACCAGGGCCTATATAAGTAGAGCTAGCCACCAGGGTAGAGGCAGGTTGAACTGACCAAGTCCTCACCCACACAAGTTTGACAAGCACAAGAACACCCCAACCTCAGGAGGCTGTTCTTCCCCTTGTACTGTTCATCATCGGCCCAAGAGGCAATCCACCACCACACACTGGAGTAGGGTATTACACCACAACGATGGCCCGGACCAGTATAAATCTTGTGTCCCTTGTGTTGTGAGTACGTCAAGTTCGTCCGCGAGATCTTAGCGAGCTAGGGCGTAGATCGGTAGGAGGAAAGAACTTTACGCGCACCCCAGAGTTCGAACCTTAAGGGTTTTGCCGGAACCCCAGATCCGATAGTGCCCTTGTCGGTGATGACTCTGTTTGGCACACCAAAACGGCAGACTAGTCGTTTGAAGAACTTGACAGCTGACTGCGCTGTCACCTTCCTCACTACTTCCACCTCCGGCCACTTTGTGAACTTGTCAATTGCAACGTACAAGTACTCAAAGCCCCCGATAGCGTGGGGGAAAGGGCCCAGTATATCGAGCCCCCAAACCGAAAATGGCCAGGAGAGGGGAATTGTTTGAAGGGCTTGAGCTGGTTCATGAAGCTTCTTCGACTGGAACTGACACGCTTCACACTTGGTTACTATTGCCGTTGCATCCTGGAGGGCAGTGGGCCAGAAGAAACCTTGCCGGAATGCCTTGCCGGCAAGGGCCCTCGACCCTATGTGGGAACCACATATGCCTCCGTGTATCTCTGCCAACAGCTCCAGTGCTTCCTCCCGGGGAATGCACTTCAATTTCACACCGTTCGGTCTTTTTCTGTGCAGGACGTCGTCGACGAACTGATACATGGTAGACCGACGGGCTACTTACTCCGCTTCTTCCTGCTCCTCAGGGAGTTCTCCTGTTTGGAGGAATCTGACAGTATGCTGTGCCCATGCCGAAGCTTGGGGCTTGACGGCAAGGACTAAAGGCATTTCCTCTGCCATGGGAGTGGCCGTCTCTACGGCCAGGGCTTGATGCCCTGCCGGAGTCGGTTGCCCCTCGGCTGGCTCAGTGTCCACGGCAACATCCTTGCCGGCGGCTCCTGGGGGCTCGATGGGAAAGTACTTGCCGGGGCCTGATTTCCTTCGCTTATTCTGCTCTGTTGATGGTTCAACGGATGGTTGAGTTAACCGAAGCACAAAAGTACCTGGTTCCACAGGTAGTTTGAAGGCAGCGTGCTTCGATAGGTCGTTCTCCTTTTGGGGAACATGCTCCGCTTGTATACCGTCGAAGCGCTCCTCCAGCTTCCTCACCTCATCTACGTAGGCCCCCATCAATGGGCTTTGATAATGTTTATTGACTTGCCTGACGACAAGCTATGAATCACCCCTGACGATGAGCTTCTTGATCCCGAGGTCTGCCGCGATCTTGAGACCGGCAAGCAACCCCTCGTATTCAGAAGTGTTGTTCATGGACATCTCCCTGGGGAAGTGCATCTGGATTACATACTTGAGGTGCTCTCCGGTGGGCGCAACGAGCAGCACACCAGCACCGGCGCCTTGTAGCGAGAAAGCCCCATCAAAGTACATAATCCAGTTGCGACTTGCTTCCTTGCCGGGGAGAGTGGTCTCCTAGATCTCTTCGTCGGGCGTTGGGGTCCATTCCGCAATGAACTCTGCCGCCGGAGTACCTTGACCTAGCCCCTACAAGAGGGAGCTGACAAAGCGGGTGTTGTATCATCTTCTTCTTCTGCACCACTTCATTTGTTTGCACGGGCCCCGTCCCGATGGCGTCAGACTCTGCCGGGGGCCTTGCCTTGCCGGCACCAGGCCCTGCCGGGGGCCTTGCCTTGCCGGCACCAGGCCCTGCCGGGGGGAGCCCTGGCTCGCCATCCTCCAGTCCTACCGTTGCCACTACCTCTTCATCTGCCTCCCTCTGTGCCACTAGCGCGGCGCTGACCACTTGATTCGTTGCCGCTAGATACAACAACAATGACCCTTGTGGCTTAGGCGCAACTAGTATCGGTGTAGAGGAGAGGTATTTCTTCAAATCCTGCAGCGCTGCTTCAGCTTCTGGGGTCCATTCCATTGGGCCCGCCTTTTCAAGATTTTGAAAAAGGGAAGGGCACGCTCAACAGACTTGAAGATGAATCTGCTCATGGCGGCAACACAGCTAGTGAGCCGACGCACATCCTTGATCCGCTTGGGCGCCTCAATCTGCTCAATAGCCTTGATCTTGTCTGGGTTCGCCTCGATCCCACGCTATGACACAAAGAACCCGAGAAGTTTGCCGGACAGAACGCCGAAGACACACTTCTCAGGGTTCAACTTGAGGTTGATCTTGCGCAGATTTGCAAACGTCTCTTCTAAATCTTGTATGAGTGTTGCATTGTCCTTGGTTTTGAGCACTATGTCATCCATATAAGCTTCCATATTTCTATGTAGCTGGGGCTCAAAACCAATTTGGAATGCTCTTGCAAACGTTGAGCCAGCACTCTTCAACCCGAAAGGCATTCGTAAGAAACAAGACGTACCACATGGGGTGCTGAATGTTGTCTTCTCTTCATCTTCTTTCGTCATGAAGATCGGGTGGTATCCCTAGTAAGCGTCAAGGAACGATAACAAGTCACACCCGGCCGTGGAGTCAACAATCTGGTCGATGCACGGAAACGGGAAAGGGTCCTTTGGACAGGCCTTATTGATATCTGTGTAATCAACACACGGTCTCCACTTAGCATTTGCCTTGCGCACCACCACCGGATTGGCCAACCACGTCGGATGGAGTACCCCTCTCACCAAACCTGCCGCTTCCAACTTCCTGATCTCCTCTGTGATGAACTCTTGCCGTTCTAGAGCCTGCTTCCTGACCTTCTGCTTGACGGGCCACGCATGAGGGTAGACAGCAAGATGGTGCTTGATCACCTCCCTGGGAACACCGGGGATGTCGGATGCTTGCCATGCAAACACATCGACATTCGCCCGCAGGAAAGTGACGAGCCCGCCTTCCTATTTGCTGTGGAGGGTGGAGCTCATGGTGAAAGCCCCTCCCGTGCCTTCCTCCTTGACGGACACCTTCTTGGTCTCTGGTGGTGCATGGCAATAATTGTTACAAAACCCGGTATCATCATAGATGTGGTGGGCTCCTACTTCTATGACAAAAAATCATGACAGAAAATGGGCTTTTCGTCCTAGGCGGGCCGGAGACGCACCTGCATGACACTCTTTGGGCAGTCCATGACAAAAAAATTCGTGGTAGAAGCAAGGGCGAGGAAAATATCGGGGAGTTCCCAGTTATGATGGGTGGTCGGGGCCGAGTGTTGCACGGAGGTTTGCTTGTTCCTCTCGTACACGTACACGCGTGTGTGCGAGGCATTGCGCTCTAACTGAACCCGAGCGAGGCATTGGGCTTTAAATGAACCCGAGCGATTGCACTAGCTACGTTACTGAACCCCGATCGATCCCTTGCTATTAACTGAACCCGAGTGATTCCTTCGCTACCGCTGCTAACTGAAGATGATCGAAGCTGCCTCTTGATGAACAGTTCCCGGTGGGGGTTGGATGAACAGGACCACGTTTTAGTAGAGGCCATTGCACTGGATGAACAAGACCCCGATCAAGGAGGCGGGGGGGTGGATGAACAGTAGCCAATGGAGGGACCCCGTATGTGGAGGGCTGGTTGAACAAGACCTCGTGGAGGGGCTGGTTGAACAGGACCCCGTGGAGGGCGGGTTGAATAGTAGCCGGTGGAGGCTGGATGAACAGGACCCCGTGGAGGGCTGGATGAATAGTAGCCGGTGGAGGCTGGATGAACAGGACCCCGTGGAGGGCTGGATGAATAGTAGCCGGTGGAGGCTGGATAAACAGGACCCTCTGGCTGAACAGTAGCTAGTGGAGGCTAGAGGAAGTCGACGATGGATGAACAGTAGTGGGTAGAGGCTGGACGAAGTCGACGGTGGATGAACAGTAGCCAGTGGGGTCCTGTTTTGCGGTACGCCACACCCCTCCCAATGAACAGGACCCTGTTTCGACCGTAGGTGGTCGAAGAGAAGTCGGTTCCCTCTGCTTTGCGGTACGCCACACCCCTGCCGATCAACAGGACCCTGTTTCGACCGTACGTGGTCCAACACAAGTCTGTTTCCTCCGTTTTGCGGTACGCCAGACCCTTCTCGATGAACAGGACCCTGTTTCGACCATACGCGGTCGAACAGAAAGCCTGTTTCCTTTGTTCTGTGGTACGCCAGACCTCGTTTCAGCTGCTCTGTCCAAGCCGGTGAGCTCCCGATGAACACGACGTATTCTGTTGCCTCCCGATTAACACGACACATTCCGTTGCCTCCCCATGAACACGACATAGTTTCTCCGTTCCGACCTAACCGATTGGCTTCCCACAAATAGGTTAGTTCCTGTACGTGTTAGAGACCCCGCCCGTATGTACGCAAGTGGCCGTATTTACTATCTTGCAGCATGGCCGTACGTACGTGTACACGATATAGACGGGACTACGTGACATGCTATGGCTGCGCCTCTACTTCAACACATGCCGCTCCTTAGTCGGCCATGGTACATCGCTGCAGAGACACCGATCACCCGCTATGTACGTACACGTTTGCGGCCGGACAAATAACGCTACCTGAGGGTGTCCTGGACTAAGGGGTCCTCGGGCGTCCGGCCTGTTAGCCATGGGCCGGACTGATGGGCTGTGAAGATACGAAGACCAAAGACTGCACCCATGTCCGGATAAGACTCACCTTGGCGTGGAAGGCAAGCTTCGCGATTAAACATGTAGATTGCCTTCTTTGTAAACCGACCTTGTGTAACCCTAGATCCTCCTGGTGTCTATATAAACCGCAGGACTTAGTCCGGAGGGGAGAGACACATTACCATAGTCATACAGGCTAGGCTTTTAGGGTTTAGCCATTACGATCTCGCGGTAGATCAACTCTTGTAATACTCATATTCATAAAGATTAATCAAGCAGGAAGTAGGGTATTACCTCCATAGAGAGGGCCCGAACCTGGGTAAACACCGTGTCCCCTGTCTCCTGTTACCATCGACCTTAGATGCACAATTCGGGACCCCCTACCCGAGATCCGCCGGTTTTGACACCGACATTGGTGCTTTCATTGAGAGTTCCACTGTGCCGTCCCCAAAAGGTTTGAGGGACCCTTCAATCATCAACGACAATGCTGTCCAAGGAGAAACCTTCCTCCCCGGACAGATCTTCGTGTTCGGCGGCTTCGCACTGCGGGCCAACTCGCTTGGCCATCTGGAGCAGATCGATAGCTACGCCCCTGGCCATCAGGTTAGATTTGGGAGCTTGAAATACGTTGCGGATATCCATGGAGACTTGATCTTCGACGGCTTTGAGACCGCGGCAGCCGCTCCCTGTCCCTACGGTGAACATGACCTAAATCCGTCACCGGTCCGCACTCAGGGAATTGCACTTGTAACTACTCCGGCCCTAGATCCGGAGCAGATTGCGCCATCCGAGGACGGGAAGCTCAACCCCACCACGGAGGCCGTGGATTTCGCGGCGTTGGAGCCGCATGCAGACTTAACCTCACGTGACATCTTTGTCACCGGAACTCTGGACTCATCTCCGGTCAGAAGCTCCGAACCATGCGCGTCCGCTGTCGGAGTAATTGGACACGGGTATCCCGAAGACGGCAAGGCAATATTTCAAGACATCGGGCCTAGCAACGCCCCTCAGTCCGATTGCCCGGCCGCTCCTGCCGGCTCCCCGACCGACTGCTCCACCCGGCCGGCTGCCAGCCGACCGACCGCACCGACTAGCCGGCTGCCGACTGCAGTCCGACCCGGCATCGACAAAACCCCGACGAGACGACCATACCGCGGACAAGACAACCGTACCGCAACACCATCATGTATAGTGTCACTTGTCCCCTGGCACTATTCATGAAGTGACCTAGGGGACAAGCATGACATGCACCATGCCTTGCTCCCATACCTCCACATAGCTTAGATACAAAGCTACCCTCTCCTATAAAAGGAGACACACATCCATCCATCCATGGATGGACTCACACGTATACACAAGCAAGCTAGCTAGCAAGAGAGCTAGCTAGCCATCCATCCATCCATTCCCACGGGCAAGCCTACCCAAGCACACATACGGCTATGCTCATGGCCGGCCACTAAAGCGTGCCTTGTGCACACATATATGGAGTCAGATGCCCATGGCACTGCCCCTAGATACAGCTCTAGGAGCGCTTTGTACTGCCCGATGTACACCCCAGATATATATGCTCAGACATGCAGGAGTAGGGGTATTATCTCTCCGGAGAGCCCCGAACCTGGGTAAACTAGCGCGTGCTACTCGCATACCCGCTCCCGGGCCTATCAGCAGCAGTCTTACCCTCACACAAAGCTCTTGTGGCATCTGTCGACTCACACCCCCCCGTGAGAATACCACGACAGTTGGCGCCCATCGTGGGGCGGTACTATCTATGCTACCGCGCTGCTGCTGGTTTCGCAGTCCGGGCTGGACCATTTTCACCATCATCGCCGCGGCGTCGCGCTGTCTCTCCGATAGCGGTCGGGGGCTCGACATCGACGCGCCCCCGGAGTGGCCGCGAGGGCGGCGCGTCCTCACCGTCGGCCTCACCATCTTTATCATTGCCGTGACGTCGCCTCCGTCTCTCCGGCACCGGTCGGGGGCTCGACAACGCCATGCCCCGGCGCGACCGTGCGGGACGGTGCGTCCGTGTCGTTGGCCTCGGCATCGCCGGCCGTCCGTCGCGGCTCCGCAGATACTTTCCACCGCGCGCCTCCCCAACAAGCGCCCGCGGCCCAGCGCCCCGCTGTCCAGGCAGCAGCGGCGCTGCTCAGCGTCGTTGCCAAGTCCGGCCAGAGCCCCTGCCGTGGCGACCTCCTCGTCGTCTCCAGCCCCGCACAGGAGCAGTCCCGCGCCCGTCCGCGACCAGCCGTCCGCACCCCTGTAGCCCGCCGGCCGGCCCGGCCGCCTGCTGCTCCGCCCGCCCGCGGCGGCTCGTTCCCCCTCCGAGCGACGGTCCCCCACGTCGCCCCGCTCCTCCGCCTGCGGCCGGCTGGCCGTGCCGCCCGGCGACGGGCCCCGTCGCCTCGCGCCGCCTCCGCCCACGGCCGCCTGCTCGCCTCGGCCGGCTCCCGAAGTCGCCGCGCCCGCCGGTGGCCGCCTCCGCCCACGGTCGCCTGCTCGCCTCAGCCGGCTCCCGAAGTCGCCGCGCCCGCCTGCGGCCGCCTCCGCCTCCGCCCATGGCCGGCTGCGCCGCGCCCCCGCGGCCGGCCGACTCGCCTCCCCGGACGGCCGGCTGCGCCGCGCCCCCGCGGCCGGCCGACTCGCCTCCCCGGACGGCCGGCTCCGCCCGCGCCCCCGCGGCCGGCCGACTCGCCTCCCCGGACGGCCGGCTCCCCCGCGCTCCCGCGGCCGGCCGACTCGCCTCCCCGGACGGCCGGCTCCGCCCGCCACCCGGCCGGCCTGCTGCCGACCGACTCGCCTCCCCGGACGGCCGGCTCCGCCCGCCACCCAGCCGGCCTGCTGCCGGCCGACTCACCTCCCCGGACGGCCGGCTCCGCACGCGCCCCCCCGGCCGGCCGGACTCGCCGCCCCGCGCCTCCGACCTCCGGCCCGAGCGCCCCCGCCTCCGGCTTGGTTTCGTCCGCGCCTCAGCGCCTGCCCCGCCTTGCGGCCCCCTCTGCCTGTGCGCCCCATGGCCGGCCGCGCCATGCCCATCGGAGGCCGGCTGCGCCCCGCACCGGCTCGCGCCTGCGCCGGCCGCTTCCCGCCTCGGCCGTGGCCTTCGCTGGCCAGCTGCCTAGAAGGCAGAGAGGGGGCCAACTGACCCGCCCCTGCCGACTGGTAAAAGAGAGAAAAGTCAAGCCGGAAAAAAAAAGAAGAGAGAGAAGGAAAGAAGAGGTCGGCTGGGACAAAGAAAAGGAAAAACTCCGTCTATCCGTCCGCCTGCTTCGTCACTCGCACTGCCGGACGTGACCTGGCCTACCGGTCCGCCTCGACGCCTGGCTGGTCGAACCTCGGCCCGAGTCTCGGGGGCTACACCCGGCGGGTGCGATGACGCGCCGCCGCGAGGAGAGAAGACAGAGTAGTCGCCGGGAAATCCGGCCCGACTGCTCAGCAGTCGGCCCGAATCTCGGGGGCTACACCCAGCGGGTGCGCTGACGCGCCCCCGCGAGGAGAGAAGACAGAGTAGTCGCCGGGGGATCCGGCCCGACTGCTCAGCAGTCGGCCCGAATCTCGGGGGCTACACCCAGCGGGTGCGCTGACGCGCCCCCGCGAGGAGAGAAGACAAAGTAGTCGCCGGGAGATCCGGCCCGACTGCTCAGCAGTCGGCCCGAATCTCGGGGGCTACACCCAGCGGGTGCGCTGACGCGCCCCCGCGAGGAAAGAAGACAAAGTCGTTGCCGGAAGATCCGGCCCGACTGCTCAGCAGTCGGCCCGAATCTCGGGGGCTACACCCAGTGGGTGCGCTGGCGCGCCCCCACGGAGACAAGAGAAGAGTTTCGTCCGGTTGCCAGCAGCCGGCAGAAGAAGAAAAGGGTGCTGTAAAACGCCTCGCCGCCTGGCCGGTCGAGCCTGACCGGCCGAGACCCTCCTTCGAGCGATCGGGGGCTCGAAGGCTACACCCAGCGGGTGCGCCGGCTCTCTTCGGCAAACTCCGCCTCGGCTATACGAAAACCAATGTGAGCTCCTCACCCGCAGATTTTTTCACCACGAGAGCACGGATAACCTCGAGTGATGCTCGGGGGCTATCTCCGCATTTCATTACAGTTGCATCACTGTTCGCCCCGGCGCCAGCCAGAGTTGGCCCGGGGGCTGGCCGCTTGGCCTGAGACGTTAGTTCCCGCAGACGGCTTAGTAGCGTGCGCGGTATGAAAAGCCCACTCTTAGTCACAGACCGCAGAGCGGCTGTCCGACTGGCAAGAGTGAACGCTGAAGGCCACCCACGCGAAAAACGTCCGGGAAGAAAAACGCTTCGGGCGACCCGACCATTTTCTTTATGAGTATCTACTCGGTTAAATTCGCTCCCAGAGTCTGAGTATTGTACACTCCACTCCGCGGCCCACTCTCAGCCACAGACCGCAGAGCGGCTGTCCGGCAAGTGAGAGCACAAGCCAAAGAGCGGAGGGAACATGAAAGAGATGAAAGGGGGCTCGGACGAAACCGAGTCGGCACCCTCCGCATAAAACTTGCAGTGCTAAAAAGCAATCATTTGATATATCCGCATGGACTAACTTTGTCTTTTGCATGATCATTTCCATGAACACTCGCGAAAAAACCTCCGCCCGACTTTGCCAAGTTGCCCGGAGGCTTGGGGGCTACTGTCGGAGTAATTGGACACGGGTATCCCGAAGACGGCAAGGCAATATTTCAAGACATCAGGGCTAGCAACGCCCCTCAGTCCGACTGCCCGGCCGCTCCTGCCGGCTCCCCGACCGACTGCTCCACCCGGCCGGCTGCCAGCCGACCGACCGCACTGACTAGCCGGCTGCCGACTGCAGTCCGACCCGGCATCGACAAGACCCCGACGAGATGACCATACCGCGGACAAGACAACCGTACCGCAACACCATCATGTATAGTGTCACTTGTCCCCTGGCACTATTCATGAAGTGACCTAGGGGACAAGCATGACATGCACCATGCCTTGCTCCCATACCTCCACATAGCTTAGATACAAAGCTACCCTCTCCTATAAAAGGAGACACACATCCATCCATCCGTGGATGGACTCACACGTACACACAAGCAAGCTAGCTAGCAAGAGAGCTAGCTAGCCATCCATCCATCCATTCCCACGGGCAAGCCTACCCGAGCACACATACGGCTATGCTCATGGCCGGCCACTAAAGCGTGCCTTGTGCACACATATATGGAGTCATATGCCCATGGCACTGCCCCTAGATACAGCTCTAGGAGCGCTTTGTACTGCCCGATGTACACCCCAGATATATATGCTCAGACATGCAGGAGTAGGGGTATTATCTCTCCGGAGAGCCCCGAACCTGGGTAAACTAGCGCGTGCTACTCGCATACCCGCTCCCGGGCCTATCAGCAGCAGTCTTACCCTCACACAAAGCCCTTGTGGCATCTGTCGACTCACACCCCCCCGTGAGAATACCACGACATCCGCGGACGCCGAGCTCGATCAGTTATCGATCTTCGAATTTGACGCAGCAGACGTATTCCGACACTCGCCTTTTGGCGATGTACTAAACTCATTAAAACATCTGTCCTTGGCGGGAGACTCAGAGCCGAACTATGTCCGGTTTGAACTGGAAGCTGATGACGGGGAATTTTGTTTCCCACCCGCCACCCACTACATAGCCACTGCCGAGGACTTAACCGACGTGCTTGATTACGACTCCGAAGACATCAACAGCATAGACGACAGTGCCGATGAGGAGAAGGGCCAATACCCGCTGTCTACCGGGTGTTGGATGGCCATTTCTTCATACGACGTATACATAGTAGATACACCTAAAGAAACTAACAACGACGACAAAGAGGGTCCAGTTGAGGACAAACCTCCTGAGACACAGTCCAGACGCTGGCGTCAGCAGCGCCGCTCCAAGCCACGTCGTGCAAAAGACAACAACACCGGCACCAGAGAAGACAATACTCCGGATGATGCCGAAGACAATGAAGACCCTATTGGGACATTCTCCAAACAGGATGAACGGGAAGACGGGCACGTTAGCCCCGATGAACAGGTCATACATGAAGACTCGGAGGATAGCAATTACCTTCCGCTCTCCGAGGATGAGGAGAGCCTTGGCAACGAGGATTTCATCGTGCCTGAGGAACCTCTCGAGCAGGAGCGCTTTAAGCGCCGGCTAGTAGCCACAGCAAGGAGCCTGAAAAAGAAGCTGCAGCAGCTTCAAGCTGACCAAGACCCGCTCAATGATAGATGGACCGAAGTCCTCGCCGCCGAGGAATACGGCCTTAGCGGCCTAGCCAAAAATTACCCGAAGCGCAAATTGCTACCTCAGTTCGGTGACGAGGCGCTGGAGCCCGTACCACCATCGCGCAACGCGGCTGACCGACCGCCACACGGTCGGGATAAAGTGGCAACTCAAGCCAAACACCGGACCGCCCCACCTCGCCGTAAAGGAAGGGTTAAAACAGCTCGGGGTTACACATACGACCTTCGACAAGATCCGGACAGTAGAGCAGGACATACAAGACTGATCTACGGATCGCGAGGACGTGCCTCGATACGCGACGACGGCTACCTATTCGGACGCAACAAACAGAGCCACGCTCGGGTCGAAAACCGCAAACGGACTCCATCGGAGGTACATCGTAGTGTGGCCCAATACAGAGGCGCCGCACACCCTCTTTGCTTCACAGACGAAGTAATGGAGCACGAATTTCCAGACGGGTTCAAACCCATGAATATCGAATCATGCGACGGAACAACCGATCCCGCGGTATGGATCGAGGACTTCCTCCTCCATATCCACATGGCCCGTGGCGATGACCTCCATGCCATCAAATACCTTCCACTAAAACTCAAAGGACCAGCTCGATACTGGTTAAACAGTCTGCCAGAAAACTCTATTGGCAGCTGGGAGGACTTGGAAGATCCCTTCCGTGAAAACTTCCAAGGAACATATGTCTGGCCACCAAATGCCGATGACTTAACCCACATTGTCCAGCAGCCCAGAGAGTCAGCCAGGAAGCTCTGGACCAGGTTCTTAGTTAAAAAGAACCAAATCGTCGACTGTCCGGATGCGGAAGCCCTAGCGGCCTTCAAACACAGCGTCCGAGACGAATGGCTCGCCCGCCACCTCGGTCAAGAAAAACCAAAATCCATGTCAGCCCTTACCGCTCTAATGACTCGCTTCTGTGCAGGAGAAGACAGCTGGCTCGCTCGTAGAAGCAGCAACACCAACGATCCGGGCACTTCCGAGGTCCGAGACGGCAATGGCAAGCTACGACGCGGCGAGCACAAGCGCCACAATGATAATGAAAGAGCGCGCGATACAGCGGTCAACGCCGGATTCAGCGGTCCCAAACCCGGTCAATGGAAAAAGCCATTTACGGCGAACAAAGACGGACCATCCAATTTAGACAGGATACTGGATCGACCCTGCCAGATTCACGGCCACCCCGACAAAGCAGCTAATCATACCAGCAAAAACTATTGGGTCTTCAAGCAGGCCGGCAAGCTTAATGCCGAACACAAGTGGAGGAGGCCACCCGGTGATAGCAATGACGAAGAGACTCACCAACAAAATACCGGGGGTCAGAAGCAATTTCCCCTCGAAACAAAAACAGTGAACATGGCATACGCGACACACACTTCTACAAGGGAGCACGTGAAGCACTCCCTTCGGACTAAAGATCATACTGCGGCAACTTCAGTACGAAACGATCTTATTAAACCGCATACCTTGTCGGCGATTAAGCCACCGGTCTCCATTGAACAGGATCGACCAATCCAGGAGCAGAAATAGCGGTTCGGCTTCCGCCGTCCACCTCATATACCTACGAAATTTGTATCGCGCATACATAACTATGCACTCAAGATACCCTGGGCATCGGCGGAAGCACAATATGGACAAGCCTGCAAGCATTTCTGTAACATTTTTCTCTAAATTACTCTTTCTTTCTTCATTATCTTTAAAAATAGGTGACGCAAAGGACAAACATCTAACTGACTCTATCGGAGTTCGGATCCGTACACTCACCTAGGGGGCTACTTCTGTCAAGGAATCCCCTCACCGAGGACAGGCGGCGCAGACGTGCGACAGGAGGTCCAAAATAACTTTTTGTAGACCGCACTCTTTATTTCGAGCCTGTCATATGCCTTTTCCTCCGCCTTCGACCCCGGGCATGTCAAATAGCCGGGGTTGTGGTCTTTTTATCTATAAAGAAACCATTGGCATATCACTCAAGTCCCAATAAGCATAATCCGCATTCATCATCCATTTCTTTTAAAAAAATGAATTTGGCTCCTATGGTTGTTTCACACACATACCTTGGCATAACCTGCCAGGGGCTCGGTATGGGAACAAATGAGTTGCCGACAAAGTCCGAACAGCTTTATAGCGTACTACGGCGTCGCGAGTTTGGCCTTATATGGATCAGCTCTGAATCATGTCTTGGGTCAATGGTTGGGTTGCCCGGCTTCTGTGCTTGCTACCTTACGTTCCACTCTATCGGCTAGGGTAGTAAAGGGAGAACTACTACGATTGTGCTTCCGGTTCATCTGGTCAAGCACCTCAGTAGAGAAAGCCAAAAACTGACTGTCATGATGCTGCGAGAGCTGGTCAACCGCTCAATGACTTATCGGAATCTTTTAGGTCAAATATGTAAACACATCGTATTAGAATAAGCCGCGTACATTCCAGTGGCTATATCGTAGTCCCCCCTATGAAACTCCTATGGCTAAGTGAAAGTGTTAACGCCCTATAGTCCGATTGCCTCGTTCACCGTATTGACACCTCCTTCACGGACCAAGACGTTGGGTCAAGAGTGCTCAGATGCTTTTTCGAACACCCCCGTATTTCCCACGAGGGGGCTGAAGCTGACGACTGGAAAACTTTCAGATCATATACAAACGGCCGCACAGGAGGAACAAAAGCCTTTTAGGAAAAACTAAAATATAGACTGATTATAAAAATTGTCTTTTACAATTCGCATACACTTCACTCGAATATTATGTCTTTCGAACATTGACCCTCTATCAAGCGGGCAGCCTCTAAGACGTCGTCAAAATAATGCTCTGGTGCGTGATGGTCCTTGCCCTTGGGTGGACCCTTCGCCACAACATCGATGGCCTTCATCTTCCCCGAGTATGTCTTGAAACGGGCAAAGGCCATCCGTGCACCTTCAATGCACGCCAACCGCTTAATGGCATCGATACGTGGCACTGCATCAGCAAGCCGCTGCACCAAGCCGAAGTAGCTATTCAGAATAGGCTCAGTCGCCACAGCTGGATTATGACGTTCTTCATGGCAGCGCCGGATATCCTATGAAGCTCGGCCCATTGGGACATCTATTCATTCAGCAGCAGAGGGCGTTTTGATGCACCAAACTATGACCAGAAAAGCTTCTCCGTTGCATATCCCTCTCGCGCTTGGTAAAACTGCTCCGCATCGGAAGAGCTCTTCGGCAAGTCCAAAAACATGTCTGGAGAGATCCACACTTGGTTAAGGTTAGCATAATTCGGATCGCCGAACTTAGTCTGTAATAAAAAGGGCTTACCAGCCGCAATATCCCCAGCTTGCCGGATCTCCTCATGGGCCGCTCTAGATTCGGACCGCGCTTCTTTTGCCTCTCGCAAGGCCTTGTGAAGATCAGCCATGTTGGGTTTATACTCCTTCTCGAGGAATTCACAGCGGCTAGCGGCATTTTTTAGTTCGAGCGCCATCGTGGATATTTTCTCCTCGTCTTGGCGCCAAGCAGCCTGTTCGGCCTTTAACTCGGTCGATGCCTTTTCGGCAGCCACATTACTAAATCGGGCCTGCTCCTTGGCCCGGGCTAGCTCTGCCCGAAGAATCTCAACGGTGGCGGCACCATCTGTAGCCATGCATATCCCAGCATGCAACTTTTAGCGTCACGCTTATATTACAAACACGTATGTGTTAGGACTGCTCTGAATACATACCTTGCGACTCGTCAAGACGTCTATTGATTAACGAGATGTCATCCCCTGCCACATCAAGCTTCTGCTGCAGCTCGGCAATATCCGTAGTCCGGATAGTCGTCAGGGGAGAAACAGCCTGTGTTCCAATTAACCAGATTATTCCTTGAGCATTTCTTTTTGATCCTCTATTCGCCTCCCATGGGAAGCCAACCCGAGTCTTAGGGGCTACTACCTATACACAGGTGCATGTTGCAAATAAAATATAGTTGAAAATATTACATCACAAACCTCGAAGCCTCTTAGCAGGCTCATGAAGGCTTCATTCAATCCGCTCTTCGTGGACAGAATCCTCTCAACCACTGTACCCATCAAGGCACGTTGTTCCTCCAAGACAAACGCTTTTCGCAGCATATCCCTCAACATATCCAGCGCCGCTGGGTCTCCGGAAGCCGCTGTAGGAGCACGACCATCCTTTGAAGGCACCTGTTCACTCGTCTCCAGAATCACCGCTGGTTGAAAACCGGATAGTCCGGGGCCTTCATTGTTGGCCCCCGAATCCCGGATGATCAGAGGCTCACATTCGGGTACTGCCTCCTTCATCCCTCGCACTTCTCGTTGATCAAGAAAAACCCTCCGAGACGACACTTCAGAGTCGTCCGCCTTATTGGGCAAGGAGGCCGGGGGAGGCGTCTCGCTTTCCATCATCACTGGGAGAAGATCTCCTGAACAAGAGGATCGCTCAGGAACACTCTATGCCGAACCGTTAAGATACACGTGAGTATTACGTGTCACTTCGATAACAGGAATGGAACGAGATGTGATTAAAGCACCCCGGATTTACTTACGATTTGGTCGAAGGCCTGTCCTCACGACGGAGCTGTTTAGCCGGTGTCGCCTTCCAATCCCGAGCCGCCCGGCGATGGCATCTTTCCCCTCTTGGGAGTCAGTTCCTCCCAACCTTCGGAGGCGGCCCTTTTCTTCCTGTATGGAGAAGGGATGCTTCCTTCTCCTTTGCCTTTTCCTTCGGGTGAAGAAATGTCGATTTTCCCGGACTCGGTGTCTAATTTACCTCTAGAATGAAGGCCATCCCTGGTCTTCCCACTCTCCACCTTGCCCTCCTCCACCGGCGTCTGATACGGTGCCGGTGCCAGCATCCTTGTTAGCACGGGGTCCGCTGAGTCTTCGGGAAGAGGGTCCGGACACCTAATCCGTTCTGCTTTGTTTATCCAGCCCTGGAAAGAGATGGTTTGCTCAGTGTCTTACCACAGGATACCTCATTAGAGGTGTTCGGCGGACAGGTACTTATCGTGGTGTCCGGATGGTTGCAGTCAAGGCCGATGTCTTCGTTAGTATTCGGCCACTGCTTTCGTTTCCCAAAAAATAATTTCCACATCCCTTTGTGCGTAGTGCCGAAGAAGTGTTGAAGTGTCCGCGGCCCTTCGGGATGAAACTCCCACATGCGGAGGGGTCGCCTCTGGCACGACAAGGTCCGACGAACCAGCATTACTTGAATAAGCTTGATGAGATCAATGTCCCTCTCGAGGAGGCTCCGGATGTGGCTCTACAGAGTCTGCACCTCACCAACTGATCCTCAGTCCAATCCCTTATTAATCCATGATGCGAGCTGAATCGGAGGGCTGGATCGAAACGCTGGCGTAGCCGCCCACTTGGAACCACGGGGCTCGGTAATATAGAACCATTCCCGCTGCCATAAGTCGGAAGTTTCTGTGAAGGATCCTTTTAGCCAAAGAGCGTTATTAAGCTTGCTCACTGTGGCACCACCATACACCACCTGCTTCCCCTCTATCACCTGCATCTTCACATTGAAGGTCTTGAGCCACAAGACGAAGTGTGGAGGGATCCGAAGGAAGGCCCCACACGTGACGATGAATGCCGAGATGAGAAAAACAGAGTTCGGGGGCAGATCGTGAAAATCCAGCCCGTAATAGAACGTGAGCCCACAGACAAAGGGATTAAGGGCGAATCCTAACCCTCGGAGGAAGTGGGAGACAAACATGACCCTCTTGCCGGATCTGGGGGTAGGGATAACCTGCCCTTCAGCAGGGAGCCGATGGAGGATTTCTGCGGTCAGATATCTTGCCGCCCTAAGCGTCGCAATATCCTCTTCTGTAACAGAAGAAGCCACCCATCGGCCTTGGAGGCTGGGTCCGGACATGACTGAGGATTGTGGCGATCGAAACTTGGGTGTTAGAACTCGAGGTAGCGAAGGCTGAGGAAGAAGCAAGCGTGGAAGAGAGAGACGGGTCTGCACCCCTTTATACAGGCCGTGAGTATCTAAACGCCTACTCTTAGGCCTTAAAACTTGCCTGTTCGCAAGGAGTCGTAGCCCAGAGACGGTTGGGTAACCCACGTCCGTGTTGGTAAGAATCACTTAATAAGTGGGACACGATCTCGGCTTGGATAAGACGTGCTAATAAAGCCGCGCCTCAAAACCCGGGGCTGCAGGATAACAAAAGGTTTAAAATAATGTCCCGACGGTGACGTAGCGTCGTGCTATGAACAGTTGTCAGTGGATTGGATTTATAAATTATTGTGCCCTCTGTGGAAGTATACAAAACTCATGTTACACGTCCAGAAACGTTCAAGACGTCCAAAGACTATCTTGGAGTTCGGAAGGAGGAACCCGCCTTGCAATGCCGAAGACAGATCTACGCGTCGGATACCATGTCATTGAAGCCAGGTTCAGGGGCTACTGAGGGAGTCCTGGACTAAGGGGTCCTCGGGTGGCCGGCCTGTTAGCCATGGGTCGGACTGTTGGGCTGTGAAGATACGAAGACCAAAGACTGCACCCGTGTCCGGATAAGACTCACCTTAGCGTGGAAGGCAAGCTTGGCGATTAAATATGTAGATTCCCTTCTTTGTAAACCGACCTTGTGTAACCCTAGATCCTCCCAGTGTCTATATAAACCGAAGGACGTAGTCCAGAGGGGAGACACATTACCATAGTCATACAGGCTAGGCTTTTAGGGTTTAGCCATTACGATCTCGCGGTAGATCAACTCTTGTAATACGCATATTCATCAAGATCAATCAAGCAGGAAGTAGGGTATTACCTCCATAGAGAGGGCCCGAACCTTGGTAAACATCGTGTCCCCTGTCTCCTATTACCATCGACCTTAGACGCACAGTTCGGGACCCCCTACCTGAGATCCGCCGGTTTTGACACCGACACTACCTTCACTTCAACCTGGTGGGTCCCAGCTGTCATGGGGTAAGAAGGCAGTTCCTTCCGTGTGAAGATAAAGCATGAGGGTCCCATCTGTCAGGGGGAATGATTTTTTTGTGAAATACAGAGTCCCTTCCGGTAGGTCCGAGGTGTCAGACGGAGGAATCATTATTTTGCGCGTAATAAGGAGGCACTTCCTTGCGTGCGGCCATGGACCCAGCTGTCAGCCTCTCCACTTATAGTCCCATTCTGATGGCTATCGTTCTTTGACCGCGTTGATGACGCCGTACCGCCCGAGAGCACCAAGGTGGTGGATGATGGCGCGACCTAGGAAGAGAATGACCCGGAGCCGGGGAATACGTAGCAGTGGATGCCCACGCGGAGGGGAGTACGAGGGTTGACTGCTTCGGCGGCGGTTTGAGGCTGCCGTCTCCGGAGAATAACAGGGGGTGTGGGCGAGTAGAGGGAAGGCCTGGCAAATAGTAGTATGGTTGGGCGGTGAGGCCTGCGCAGCAGCACAACTAGCCACGGGAGGCTGGCGCAGGCGGTACGGCGGGCGCAGGTTTGGGCGGCTGGAGCAACAAGACCAGAGGTTGAAGATGTAGCTTGGCTGTTGGATTAACATCCAACGGTCAGTGCAGCTAGAATCTTTTCTTGACTAAGTTGACAAAGCCCTGCGTATGCGTTAACTTAGTAGGCCCACAAGCCAGCCTCCAAATCTGGTGGGTCCTAGCTAGCAGGGGGAATCAATTTTTTTCGCGTAATAAGGTGGCACTTCCTTGCGTGCGAAGATGTTTTCTGGTTTTTTTATTTCTTCTTTTTTGAGTTAGAATAAAAAGAAAAAAATTAACATCTTCGGTACAATCTATATTTTCACGAAAAGGATCATAATAAAGCTGGTGGATCCCAGCTGTCAGGGAGAGGAAACTTTTTATTTCCGCGTAATAAAGGAAGCACTTCCTTGTGTGCGAAGATGTAGCTGGTGGGTCAAACCTGTCAGGGGGGAAATTATTTGTTTTCGCACAATACGGGGAACTTGCTGTGTGCGGCCATGGGCCATGTGGGTCCCTACTGTCAGCCAATCCACGTACATGCCTCATCCGATGGCTGTCATTTGTAGAAAAAGTTGACGATGCCGCGCCGAGAGAACCAACACAGTGAACGATGGTGAGTATTGCGAAGGGAACGACCCGGAGCCAGCGAAGACACAGCAGTGGATGCCCACGCGGAGGGGAGTACGAGGGTTCACTGGTTCGGCTTCGGTGTGAGGCTTCCGTCGCCGGAGAAGAACATGAGATGTTGGTCAGTAGAGGAATGGCCTAGACGGCGTTTGGGAGTAGAGTGGGCCGGTGAAGCTTGCGCGGCAGCATAGCTGGCCATGGGAGGCGGTAGCAGGCGGTACCGCCGGCGGTGGTTTGGGTGGCTGAAGCAAGAATATCCGATTTTGAAGAAGCACTAAAGCCGTTGGATGGACATCCAACGGCCACTACTACTAGAATCGTGTCTTCACTATAAGTTAACAAAGCCTTCCGTATGCCTTAGTAGGCCCACAAGCCTTCAGTATGCATCACTGACTATAATTCTCAAAAAATAGTAGGCCCACAAGTAAGCATCACATCTGTGGCAGAGAACATATAGCCCATTTGCGATTTGTAATAATGTACATCCCATTTTTGAATTCTAATGGAATTTACTACAACCCATTATAGTCTGTTAAAATTACAGCCCATTTATTAGCCAGGATAACGATTAATAATTTCAACCAACCTCTCAAAACATAATTCAACCAAAAATCCCACATTTTGATGGGATCCGAAATATTTTTATCCCGAAATTTTGAGTGAGATTAAATATAATTTCAAAATGAATTTGTATTAGGTAAAAATCTAAAGAAATATTGCGCGCGCAAGAAGTTATGAAATTAAAATTTCCAAATTCTAACAACAATATTTTTGAAACTAATTACCTGTTTAGTGCTTTTTTTATATTCACAGCCCATGTTTTATAATTACATCCCATTTATTATTTCTTAAAGCCCATTTTCTTGTTAGGCCTAATGCATCGCTCATAGGAAAGATTTACAGCCCAGCGGGGCGGAGAATACCAAGTTGACCTGGGTTGGGTATTCTGCAAAAGAAGTATAACTGGGTTAGCCATATTCACCTTGAAAAAATAATATCTGGGCTGAATATTAGGTCGACATAAAATAATACCCTGGGCTAGACGGGCCACAACCCGCCTAGTTGATACCCTGCTCCTCTGAACAACAACAAAAACATCGCTCAAGAAAAACTCGGCTTACACCTGAAAAAACAAATACTGCTCGAGCTGCTGGGTCCCAACTGTTGGCCGCTCCTTGTGCAATTCTCTCATTTATTGACTATATAGGTTGACGATGGTGTGGGACCGTGATGTTAGGAAACCAGGACAAAGCAAAAAAATTATAGTTGTATATAATAAGGAAGAACTTGCGTTCGTAGGGCTATGGTCCTAGTGGGTCCCTACTGTCATCCTCTCCAAATAAAGTCATCTCCTGATTCCTCATGTTCGTTGACCATGTTGACAATGCTCGGCGGCACGACGAGTGCAACAACTCAGAGGATGATGGAGAGAGCCACACGGGCCCTACGGATGGTCTGATACAGCTCCCGCTGCTCATTCAGGAAGCCAGGATTATCACACACCTATGAGCACCTTTGAGAGACTGAGACGGCATGAAACAGTAAGGCCGCATTTGGGAGCTCTGGTTGTTTCACACCTGTATTAAGGTACAAGTGTAATTTATTCGTCATCGGAAACAACACGTAAAATACAGGCGTAATGCAACCGAGGGCCCGAGGTCTGTAACGAAAACCGGCGAGTTACGGGTGTAATTTGAGAGGCCAGTGTATATTTTACTAGTCGAAATTGACCAACAAAGCGCTTCGCCCAAGACCATATGTTTTTATTTACAAGCGTCAGTTTTACAAGCAGTTTTGGTTGGAAAATGACGATCCAATCACGGCCTAAGATGATGAGTTGGTCGGAAGATCATATGGTTTCACCTCTAACCTACCCGAGTTGTTGTATAGGCTGTCGGCGTTCTGGGAACGGGGGTACCCGGACTTGCCTGCCTGCGGCCCACAGCGTGGCTCCGTCAACGGCCTGTTACGGCCCAGCTTCATCAACAACCCAAGACCTCACGAGGGGCCAAGCCCCGCGAGGCGAACGATACCAAGACCTCCCTGGGGGGCAGCCTCACCAGGCTGGCTCCCGAGGAGCAGAGATGAGCCATGACGACCAAGGCCAGGCGGGCGCCAGCGGGCGCAGTGTACTAGTTTCCTCTTTGGTGCTAAGGAGGCAACCGCAGGCACGGGGTCTCGAGGAATCAAGCTAAGGTTTCCATATCGGTGCAACAAGACCAGGACCGCCAGGACGGCAGGACGGAGGTCATCGCGGAGCCCACCATAGCGTCACCACCAGAGGCTTTTGCAGGTGAACACCGCTTTTGTCAGGATAACTTGTACTAGTTGTCTCCCTTCAAATTTGGCCGTTGTGGGTTCCCTTCCCGCCTACATTTGGAGAGAGGACCAAGGCCACTATAAATAGGACTTAGCCACCACCATAGAGAGGGGAGATCAATTCCACCTCGACCAGCTCACCATCTCATGAGCTCAAGAACACCTCACATCCCGAGATTGTTCCACCACTGTACTAGTTCATCCAGCCCCTCAAGGCAATCCACCACAAAGCTGGAGTAGCGTATTACACCGCAAGGTGGCCTGAACCAGGGTAAACTGTTGTGTCTCTTTTTCGTTGGGTTCGTCTAGCTGGGCTATGGATTCGGTGAGCAGGCAGACTAGGGAGGAAGAGTTCTTCGCACGCACCCCAAAGTTCGAACCTCTCAAGGGTCCGCAGAACCCTGAATCTGACATTTGGCGCGCCAGGTAGGGGTGCGTTGGAGCCTCTCTTCTGTCGATCGACTCGCCATCGCTCCACCACTTCCATGGCTGACGCCCGCCGAGCCCGTGCTGAGCGTTGGGCCACCCTTGTCGCTCGCGTCGCCCAGACGGCGCCCGCCGGCGGGCCTCCTCGTCATTCTCCATCGCCTGCCTCCAACGCCGCCACCGGCCCGGCGGGGCACGAGCAGGAAGCTTCATCGCTGCAACCCTCCATGTGGCGTGATGGGCGCACCGCCACCCCGTCGCAGACTACGTCTAGTTCGTCATCTCACACTCATCACGACCCAGCGAACGTGCAGGCCGCGTTGCTCATGGCGCGCGAGCTCTTGCGCTATCACCCCATCGACGACCTCTACGAAGATTGGCTAGACCGTATCGCCGAGCTTGTCAGCGCCGCTGGGGGCTCTCCTGCACCGTCTCTCTCGCTGCCTCGCCCGCCGCCTACCCCGGGCGACGTAGCCATGGAGCACCTCCACCACCTCCCTGTCAAGACAGAACCCTTGGACGAAGGCGCGCGGCCCCGCGGCGTGACCTGCCACGCAGGGCGCCCGCGCGTGAAGAAGAAAGCTGCCAGGAGGTCCAGCGGTCGCGCGAAGATGCTCCAGCGCTCCCTGCACCACCACGTCAAGACCGTGCGCCGCCTGCAGTGGGGGCGCGCGAGCGCCAAGATCAGGCTCCACCTCCACGACGGGCTCCGGTGACCACAGCGGGCTGCCGCGCCTTCACTCCCGTGCTACACCGCATCGTCTGGCCTGGAAAGTTCAAGCCCGACTTGCCTCCACGCTACGACGGCACCCCCGACCGTGCTGAGTTCTTGCAGCTCTACGAGCTGAGCATCCGGGCGGCCAACGGCGACGAGAAGGTCATGGCGAACATGTTTCCCATGGCCCTCAAGGATGAAGCGCGCTCGTGGCTCCTGAACCTGCCCGCGGGATCGATCTCCTCCTAGGGAGAGATGCGCGAGCATTTCGTCGCCAACTTCCAAGGCACTCGCAACCGCTCGCCTGCTGCGGGTGACCTGCGGCCTATCAAGCAACAGCCAGAGGAGACCCTGCAGAAGTACGTCCAGCGCTTCAACAACGTTCATCTCAAGATCCCCAGGGTTTCGGACGATGCCATCATCTCTGTGTTAACTAATGGCGTCCGCGACGTCAAGATGAAGGAAGAGCTCACCACACACGAGGACCCGTCCATGGCTCTGGAGATGTTCAACATGGCAACCAAGTGCGCGAGAGCTGGCGAAGGACGCCTCTCCCTCCGGGAGCTCCCGAGGGTTGACCCAGAAGCCAAGAAGGCCAAGGTCAAGGACGTGAAGCGCAAGGGGGCGGCTGTGCTCGCGGCTGAGCCAGAGATGAAACGCAGCTGCGATCACCTGGAGTCATCCAAAGGCAGCCGTCCATTCTACATCTTCCACAACATACACAGCCACAATACCAATGACTGTCAAGACCTCAGGGCTATCCGTGATGGGCGCCTCGGTCGATGCCCCGAGCACAACGATCGAGGCTACGACTGCGGAGGAGGCCGAAGTGGAGGACGCTGGGACGACCACGGCCCACACCAGGAGTGGCGCGATCAGCCTCGCGAGGGGCGCTAGTAGGGCCAGCCTCGTGAGGGCACCTGGAGATAT
This sequence comes from Triticum aestivum, assembly GCF_018294505.1. Taxonomy (NCBI): domain Eukaryota; kingdom Viridiplantae; phylum Streptophyta; class Magnoliopsida; order Poales; family Poaceae; genus Triticum; species Triticum aestivum. The sequence goes on from NC_057796.1 coordinate 190,844,674, forward strand.
CAGCCTCATGAGGACAGTCATCAGGGCAAATGCCGGCCTCCCTCCGCCACCACCACCACCAAGAAGGAACGACAAACACCACCAGGACGAGGGGGCTGGGGGCTTTCAGGAGCGTCGAGCCATCGCCATCCTGGGTGGCGCTCAGGCCCCAGCCTCTCATCGCATAATCAAGCAGTTCGCCCGAGAGGTGAACGCAACCCTCCCCAGGCTTGAGGCCACGCACCCGCTCAGGTGGTCCAAGTGCACCGTCACCTTCAGCTCGTCCGACCAGCTCAAGTGTGTTGCAACTGCCGACGCTCTCCTGATGCTTTGCTCGCCTGTCATCATCAACATCCTCATCACCAAGACCCTCATCGATGGCGGTGCGGGGCTCAATGTTCTTTCCATCGAGACGTTCGACCGCCTTCAAGTGCCCTACGATCAGCTGCAGCCCACCAAACCTTTCTCAGGAGTGACCGACGACTCCACCACCCCGATAGGGCAGATCCGCCTCCCTGTCACCTTTGGCCAGCGCGACAACTACCGCACAGAGCTCATCAACTTCGACGTCGCCCATATTCGCCTTCCGTACAATGCCATCCTTGGGTATCCAGCCCTGGCCAAGTTCATGGCGGTGACCCATCATGGTTACAATGTCGTCAAGATGCCAGTGAACCGCGACATCACCATGATCGCCTGCGAGGAGAAGGACGTGGTGTGGTCTCTCGAGCGCGCCTACCAGGCTGCGGCGGTCGAGAATCCAGATGACGAAGGCACCATCTACCCTCCTGAGGCTGTCCCCAAGAAGAAAAAGCAACTGCTTCGCCAAGATCCTCAGGAGCACGGTGTCTCCAGTGGCGCCACCTCAGGACCTGCGCTCACGGATGGGGTGCCCCCTCTCGCGCATAGGAAGGCGCGCCCGGCTCCCCGCTCAGGCTGGGCTCGGGGGCTCTCCTCTGGAGGGCCGTTGACCTCGCCCACGTCATGAGAGAGGCGCTCGGGCACCATGTGGAGGCGTGCTTCAGCGCACGCTTCCTCCACAAGGGCACAAGGCACGGGGTGCCAGGTACTCAGGAGTTCATCACCAAGGCAACCGAGGAGCTTCAAGAGCGAGAGCCATGCGCGGCGACCGCCGCCCACCACCTGGCGCGGCTCCTTGTCCTGGCGAGGACAATGAGCTGCGTCTGCGTCAACATTCCAGGGCTCAACAGGGCCGCATCCCAGGAGTGCTTCTTGCCATCGCACGTTGGTCAGTGTGAGGGCCCCCCTCACAGGTACGTTCGCATTCCCTTCGGCCTGCCGAATGCGGCTGTTACCTTCCAGGCCACCTGCGGAGCATCATGGCGGCTCAGGAGGCCAGGCACCAGGCGGTCCTGGCGGAGATGGTGATGGTTCTTCACGAGCCCCTTGAGCCTCCAGAGCCTCCCGAGGCTCAGGGCCCAGGCGGCTCGTGAGGAGCGACTTCTTCAGCACGCGTCTCAGGTACATCAACATCTCTTTAGCAATGGTGCCAGGTGACATTTTCCGGTTTATTCAGTTGGGTGTGCCCCTCGGGCTGCATTATCCCCAGACCGCATGGGCATGTCCCTGCGGCATGTATCTTTCTTGCATCTTCTAGTCGCTCTGTTGGGGGCGCTCCTCGGGTTGCATCATCCCCAAGCCGCGTGGGTCTGTCCCTGTGGCATGTATCATTCTTGCATCTATCAGAACTAGCTTTACCTCCTTCCATGAGATGATTTATGTTACCACCTGCTTGCCTGTTGTTTATTTCCCTTCGCGGCCTTCCGCATTGCTGACCGGCTTCTTGCTCATCCCGCAATGGGGGCTACACATGCTGGCACGACGCTTGTGCTCCGGTCCGTCCCTGCAACGCTAAAAAAATGAGAGATCGAGCTCTGGCTCGTGGCCTGCCCTGCGCACGTCACCTCACCAGATCCTCAGTGCCTTCATCTTCTTGCGGAAAGATCAGCGGCAGGATAGCAAACGCGATTATGAGTTATATTCTCCTCTCAGACTAACCCACAGGAATCTTCAGAGCTTAACTACAGGAGGCCCTGCCGACCGTCCCTTTTTTATGCAATTCACTTGCGCATTAAAGGGGGGGCTCCTGAGCACCACGTCTTAGGAGCTCTTACTGACTCTCCAGCCCTCACCCCCTGGCCTTGACCACGGCAACGTAACCTGGCATACCGGTGGCGGCTGAGCCTCGCTCGAGGGTTATGACCCGAGGACATAGAGCACTCAGATGAGCGAGAAAAGGGGAGGCCCGTGTGAGCCCCACCTGGTAGCACCACTGCTAAAGCACACTCAGGCGCCGCACAAAGGAATCACCTCAGGCTCACTAAGATAAGTCAACTATACGTATTAGTGTGAGCTTGCTGTCTGGAATTTTTGACTCTCGCAACCTCGCTCCGGCAATGCCGCTTCCTTTTCGGCCTTCAGGGAGCTGCCTACACGCCAAAGGGGGCTTCTTGAGCATCACTCCTCAGGAGCTCTTAGCGGACCTTGGTCCGCTCACCTCCTGGCCTTGACTACGGCATCGCGACCTGGCATACTAGCGACGACCGAAGCTTGCCTGGGGACTGGGACCTGCCGGCCTAGAGCACTAAGGTACTGCGAGAACAAAAAGGGGGAACAATGCTGAAGCGAGACACACAGCTGCAACCTTGTACTAGGAGTACAAAACACCGGAGCAAAAGCATTACAGTTTTTTACATACCCCCACGGGGTTTGCCACGATTCCGCGCAGGGAAAGAAAAGAAGAAAACTTCGGGGAACCCTAGCTACGGGCATCACCGTCGATGCCATCATCAACAGTGGGCCACGTGAGGCCGACGCCAACCCCATCCAGATCATTGCCGATGCCGGACGGACGCCACTGTCGTCGCTGGACTCCGGGGACTCGCTGGGCTCGGGAGAGTCACTGGATTCCCAGGAGTCGTCACTGCTGCTGGAGGAGCTGGCAGCAGGGCCAGACGCGGGCTCGGCACCCGCAACCGCGTCGCGCGAGCCGCTTCCTCCAGGGCAACACTCCAAGAGGCGGCCCTCCTCGCCGAAGACCTTGAAGAACAACATGGAGGTGCCATCATACTCGAAATGGATGGCAAGGGCCCCCTCCACGCGGCAGGCGCGGGCGACCTCGCCCCGTCCTCGGGTCATGAAGATCTTGCCCGGGGGGATGACCTCAACTTCCTCCCTCGTGGCCAGACTGCAGAACTCGGCGTGCTGCAGCCATAGCTCCAGTGGCCCCCTCGGCGGTATCTCTTCGGTGAAGAACCATGGGAACCAGATCCATGTGCGCGGCGGCATTTCCGCCCATATCATGAACTCAAGCGAGGAGCCCTCGGTGTGGGTTCGCGGGCCGGCCTGCCGCACAGCCCCAGCCTGGTCACCACGGCCGTGGCTCGTGCGGCGTTGGGTGCTACCGCCTTCTCCGGAGCCTTGCGCCTGGGCGTACAGAGGAAGCGGGAAGCCGGGCGGAGGTTGCTCGTACCAAGGCCGCGTCACCTCCGGCCTCTCGCCGGCATCACGGGGGCGGCTAAGCCAGTTTCAGCGGGAGCGACCCCTGCTCCTCATGGGGGGTTTTCCCTTTCTCCGCTGTGGAGAACCTCCTGATTGGCGCCATGAGAACTATAGGAAGATGACAAGGCAAAGAGGAAGAAGAAGGAGCGAGTGGTGAGAAGATGGAGATGAGCAGGGGGGCTTTGCCCCTCCCCTCAATTATAGCCAGAGGGAGGCCAACCGCCAGCCTCCACGATCGCACGTAATAATGGTTTTCTCTGCATGCAGCAGGGTCTCATCAAGTCGAACAGTTGCCGAGGCAGCGTGGGGAAGCGGAGACGCCCACGTCCCATCAATCTCCACGCATCAACCGAGGCCACTGGCTGTTGGGTCCCGCGGCGCTCCTCACTTGCCCTTTGGCCGCGCCTCGAAGCCAAGTTCTAGCGCGCCTTGGGCCCCGGGGCTGCTGTCGGCATCCTGGGAACGGGTGTACCTAGAATTGCCTACCTGTGGCCCACGGCGTGGCTCTGTAAACGGCCCGGTATGACCCAGCTTCATAAAAATCAACCCAAGACCCTCGCGAGGGGCCAACCCTCGTGAGGTGGACGACAACAAGACCTCCCTAGGGGGCAGCCTCACCAGGCTGGCTCCGGAGGAGCGGAGATATCTATGCACGGTGCACTGTCGCGAGGTTCACATGACGTGAGCTATGACGACCAGGGCCAGGCGGGCGCCAGCGGGCGCAGTGTACCAGTTTCCTCTTTGGTGCTAAGGAGGCAAGTGCAGGCGCGGGGTCCCGAGGAATCAAGCAAAGGTTTCCATATCGGTGCAACAAGATCAGGACCGCCAGGACGGCAGGATGGAGGTCATCGCAGAGCCCACCAAAGCGTCATCACCAGAGGCTTTTGCAGGCGAAGACCGCTTTTGTCAGGATAACTCGTACTAGTTGTCTCCCTTCGAATTTGGCTGTTGTGGGATCCCTTCCCGCCTACATTTGGGGAGAGGACCATGGCTATCGGGGAAATGACACCTATGGGATCACTGGAATCCCTTATACGGTTGGCGGGCGCGGGGTTGTGAGAAGAGCAGGTTTAGGAGCCAGCACAAAGATCGTTTACCTAGGTTCGGGCCGCGAGGATGCGTAATACCCTAGTCCTGCTTTGGTGTGTATTTCAGAGTGTTCTTGAGCTCTCGAACTAGCTACGGTGGCTGCGTAGTTCCAAAGAGCCGAATCCCTCTCCGGTATGCCTCGGGCCTCCTTTTATAGTTCAAAAGGGGTTGCCATAGTGGCACACAGGAGGTGGAAAGGTGTACAGTGCGCGAGCTTATCGACCGGCATTACGGGACAAAGCACATTAAATGCGCTACTTAGGTGTCCATTAGCTTTATCGGGGACGGGAACGTGGCCCGTCCCGTCCGTCGCCGCTCTGCCTCGCTTCGACACGGGCCCAGGCCAGTGATGTGTGTAGCGCCATGTAGGCAGGCAGGCTGCTGAGGTGGCGCGGTGGCAGGGCCTTCACGAAGATCTGCACGCCACCACGCAGGTGCTTGCGGAGTTGGCCTGGAAGCCGCATGTTGCCACGCAGGTGCCTGCCCAGCTGGTTGGGCTGGCAGCTGCATGCGAACGGCAGCGGAGTCTTGGTAGGCGTGGGCCTGGCAGTGGCCCCGGTGATGCCCTCGGCAAGGGTCTTGCCATGGCGTTGCAGTCGTCCCTGGCAAGGTGCTTGCCGGGGGTCTTGTGGATTTCCTCGGCTAGGATCCCGCCGAGGGTTGCTGTCTTCTGGTCCTCATCTGATCCTGTGTATTTATTATCTTGACAAAGATCTGCATGCCACCACAGAGGTGCCCCCCGAGCCCTGGGTCCAATGTAGTTGTTGGCGGCGTTTGGAACCCTTGGGCTCAAGGGTGGCTCGCTCTGCTGGTGTTGGGCGAGCTGCCCCGGCAAGGCTCTTGCCAGAGCCGCGGAGGCCACCCCGGCAAGGGTCTTGCCGGGGGGGAGTCCACCTCGCCCCTTTTCTCTTTTTTGCTTCTGATCTTGGCGTCGCCTTGTTCGTCTTGTGCTTCGGTTTCCCTCCGGCTTCCCTCCTCTGCCTTGTTAAGTGTGGCCACGGGCGCGGCTCTAACTGCCCGTGCACAAGTAAAGGGGTTAAATGGAGAGCCCCTACTTTTGTACACCGACAGGAGCCCCTGGGCCTGGGCCACACATAAGCGCGACGCGTTGTTGGGCTAGGCCCAGAACGGTGCGCGGGCAGGTGGGGCAGATTTTACCGCAGTAACTTGTCGTCCGCTGCGCTTCTCCACGACCCGCGTTGAACGGGCGACGTGGAGAGTCGTGTGTGACGTGGGGGTCATGCGTGGGGCGGTTCTCGCACGCATGCGTCACATCGTAGTTAATGGGAAAAGAGGCAGCCCGCGCCTTCCCCTTAAAAAGGACCCTCCGTGCTTTCCCCAGTCTCGGAACCGCCGTTCCCTTCTTCCTCCTTCTCAAGCTCTTGCCTTCACTCGCCGCCGCCCCGCCTTCGCCTTACTCCATTCCTCGCCTCCTGCAGCCGCCATGGCACCCAAGACCAGCAGAGGCAAGGGAGTGGCCAAGGACGCCGGGGAGAAGGAGCCGCCCGAGAGCGAGTTGGCGTGCAGCGGATGCAGCACGCCTACTTCCCGTCGACGGTCGACGCGGTCTAACTCCGGGACTACTTCAAGCACCTGTGGGGGTGCAAGACGGGAAGCGAGATGACAGGGCATCCGGCCACGCGCGTCATCCCCGCAGCCTTCGCCGAAGCCGGCCCGAATCGGTACCCATTCTTCGTCGATTACTTCTCATGTGGGCTCTGTCCCCCTTTCTCCGATTTCTTCAATGACGTCATGCACACCTATGGCTTCCACCTTCTGGATTTTACTCCAAATGCCATGGCATGCATGGCTCTTTTTGCGCACCTCTGCGAGGGTTTCGCCGGGGTGCATCCCAACACGGCGCTACTACTTCTTCCCTCGGATCCAAAAAGGGGGGCGCCATTTCCGGTTGCGTCGCCTGGATTCCAAGGACCCAGGAGAAAAGGGCATATCCGGACGGCGCCCAGAAGGAGAGGTGGGAGGAGTGGCGGGGCCGGTGGTGCTGGATTGAAGAGAAGGATCCGCAGGACTTTTGCCGGGTCCGCCATGCACCGCCGGTCCGCAGGAACGACTAGAGTGATGTCGATGTCAACGACAAGAAGCTCACGGTCGCCACCACCAGGATTCTTCGTCTCACCGAGGCCGGGCTCACCCCTGAGATGACCGGGGCGGATTTCATCCGCCGCTGAATGGCTCTGCTGCACAACAAGGGGAGGCCGGCCTGGCTCTTCACGAACGCTGCCGACATCATGAGGCTCCGCCCCAGCTTGGACCACAACCTCACGGTGATGGGGCACGCCCACTTCTGTCAGCGGCTCTTCTAGCTCGACGTGAACCGCGACGGCAAGGTCGAGCAGTCTGGCAAGGCTGCAAAGGCCGCCGCGAAGGCCGGCAAGGTCGCCAAGGGGCCCTTGTTTAAGTTGCCGGCGGGGGTGGTCCCGCTGAGCAACAACTCGCGTCGAAGCAGCATCATTGCCATGATGCCGGATTTCAACGCACACGGCCTCGTCCCAAATTGGGCCGAGCCGCCCGAGGATCAGGTGCAGAAGTTTTTTGACACCCTGGAGGAGAAGTACGTCCACGATGAGCCGCGGCTCGTCCAGGACACCACCCAGGCGGAGCTGGACTACATCGCCGCCAGGGCGGCGGAGTCGGAGCTCGCCAAAGAGGCCGGCAGCGCCGGCGGCGTGGAGGACAATGCCGCGGCAGCCGCGGAGGAGAAGGAGCTTGCCCAATGGGCAGAGTCCACTGGGAAAGCCAGCAGCGCCGGCACCGGGGCCCCTCTCGTCGAAGATGTGGTCGACGAGTTGTCAGAGGAGGAGGCCGAGGCTGTCGACCCTCCGGTCACGGGGAGAGGGCGAGTCCTGCGGCGGGCCACCTCTGGCGAGCCGTTCCGGCCCGGCAGGGCCGTACAACCGCGGCAAGCCTAGGAGGGGTCCGCGCGCCAGACAAGGGCCGCGACGGCGAAGAAGTTGGTGAAGGCCGCGGTGGCGAAGAAGAAAGCAACTGCCTCTTCTTCGTCCAAGCATCATCCGACTCCATCAGCTTCCCCTCCTCCGGCAGATGTCGACCCGGAGGTCATCTTCGATTTTAGGTCCCTCAGCCCAAGGAGGAAGAGGAAGGCGGCAGAGGAGGAGGTGGAGGATGAGTAAGTATCTTGTCCCTTTCTGTCATCTCCATCCCCTCAGACCATGCCACTTATCTTGATTCGTTTTCATCTTTGCAGGGATGCGGAGACGCTGGCCCAGTGGGTGAAGAGAGCCAGGGCTTCGGCGAGCGGCTAACCCCCGGCAGGCACTTCTGGTACACCGCTGGTGGTGTTGAGCAGCCCGGACAGCAGCCCCCGGCGCAGCCCCCGGCGTCAGTTCATCACTCGCCCTTCGTCAACGTGTGTTGGGGGCACGATCCCTTGGTGCTGATCTTGCTGTGATTGCAGGAGGAGGAGAGCAGCAGGAGGATCCACAGAGGGCTACCCCCATCGACCACGCTGCCTCAAGGGGCGTCCCCGGCAAGGGCGCTAGGCACCAAGCCCATGCACACGGAGGAGGAGGCGAACTCGAGCGCTGGTGGCTTCGCCTCGGCGCCAAATGTTGGCGGGGAGGGGACCTCTGCTTCCCAGCCCGGCACTGGTAAGTCACTCGCCTTCCGTCCCTATTCTTTCTGAATCTTGGTCTTGGCTTCGCCTCATCCCCTTCTCGGTATCCAGATCCTCCCTCGGCGGATCCGGAGGATATAGACACCATCATCGAGGATGTCGCCAAGGATGCCGCGGTGGAGGCCGAGAAGATCGCCACCGAGGAGGCCGCCAAATGTGTCGCTGAGGACGCCGCCAAGGGGCCTGCCGGGGAGCCCGGCAAGGCTGCTGCCGAGGAGGCTGGCAAGGCCGCTGCCGAGGAGGAGGTGGTTGACGACCAACCTTCCTCCTCCGCTGCCTCTGGCTCAGGCAGGTACCTGAGGGTGAGCGACGACCAGTTCGTCCACCTCCCAGGGACGACGAGCACCGGGGTGCCCTGCGAGGGGGAGGTGTTCGATGACGAGGTGCTCGTCGCCGTCGGGCTTGAGATCGTTGACGAGCCGAGCGCCAGTGGCGGCGGTTCCCAGGAAGAGCAGCTCCTCCAGGCCATGGGCGCCAACTTCCAGAAGCTTCGGGTGCTTCACTGCGCTCGCCTGGACAAGGCCAAGTCCAGGATGGCGGTGGTGGACAAGGCGGAGGCGGACCTCGAGGGGCATGTTGCCGAGGCGCAGGCTTGGTTCCGCCAGGCCCACAAAGACCTGAAGGCCGCCCAGGACACGCTGGCTAAGCGTGACCTGGCGCTCGTCATGAAGCAGGCCAACATCGAGAAGGCCCAGGAACTGGCGAAGCAGGAGGCCGCTCAGGCCGAGGCCACTCGGCTCCAGCAGCAGGCTGCGCTAAATTCCCAGGAGGAGGACCTGTTGGAAATATGCCCTAGAGGCAATAATAAAATGGTTATTATTGCATTTCCTTGTTTAGGATAAATGTCTATTGTTCATGCTATAATTGTATTAACTGGAAACCGTAATACATGTGTGAATACATAGACCACAACATGTCCCTAGTAAGCCTCTAGTTGACTAGCTCGTTGATCAATAGATGGTTATGGTTTCCTGACCATGGACATTGGATGTCATTGATAACGGAATCACATCATTAGGAGAATGATGTGATGGACAAGACCCAATCCTAAGCATAGCACAAGATCGTGTAGTTCGTTTGCTAGAGCTTTTCTAATGTCAAGTATCATTTCCTTAGACCATGAGATTGTGCAACTCCCGGATACCGTAGGAATGCTTTGGGTGTACCAAACGTCACAACGTAACTGGGTGGCTATAAAGGTGCACTACAGGTATCTCAGAAAGTGTCTGTTGGGTTGGCACGAATCGAGACTGGGATTTGTCACTCCGTATGATGGAGAGGTATCTCTGGGCCCACTCGGTAATGCATCATCATCATGAGCTAAATGTGACTAAGGAGTTAGCCACGGGATCATGCGTTACGGTACGAGTAAAGTGACTTGCCAGTAACGAGATTGAACAAGGTATTGGGATACCGACGATCGAATCTCGGGCAAGTAACGTACCGATTGACAAAGGGAATTGTATACGGGATTGATTGAATCCTCGACATCGTGGTTCATCCGATGAGATCATCGTGGAACATGTGGGAGCCAACATGGGTATCTAGATCCCGCTGTTGGTTATTGACCGGAGAGTCGTCTCGGTCATGTCTGCATGTCTCTCGAACCCGTAGGGTCTACACACTTAAGGTTCGGTGACGCTAGGGTTGTAGGGATATTAGTATGCAGAAATCCGAAAGTCGTTTGGAGTCCCGGATGAGATCCCAGACGTCACGAGGAGTTCCGGAATGGTCCAGAGGTAAAGATTTATATATGGGAAGTCCTATTTTGGCCACCGGAAAATGTTCGGGATTTTTCGGTATTGTACTAGGAAGGTTCTAGAAGGTTCTGAAGTGGGGCCCACCTGCATGGGGGGACCCACATGAACGTGGGTAGTGGGGTCAAGGCCCCACACCCCTGGTCAAGGCGCACCAAGATCCCACCTTAGAAGGAATAAAATCATATCCCGAAGGGATAAGATCGAGATCCCTAAAAAAGGGGGATAACAATCGGTGGGGAAGGGAAATGATGGGATTTCTTTCCCCCACCTTTGCCAACGCCCCAATGGACTTGGAGGGCAAGAAACCAGCCCCCTCCACCCCTATATATAGTGGGGAGGCGCATGGGAGTAGGACCCCAAGCCCCTGGCGCCTCCCTCTCCCTCCCGTGACACCTCTCCCTCTCACTGAGCTTGGCGAAGCCCTGCCGAGATCCCCGCTGCTTCCACCACCACGCCGTCGTGCTGCTGGATCTCCATCAACCTCTCCCTCCCCTTGCTGGATCAAGAAGGAGGAGACGTCTTCCCAACCGTACGTGTGTTGAACGCGGAGGTGCCGTCCGTTCGGCGCTCGGTCATCGGTGATTTGGATCACGACGAGTACGACTCCATCAACCCCATTCACTTGAACGCTTCCGCTCGCGATCTACAAGGGTATGTAGATGCACTCCTCCCCTCTCATTGCTAGCATCTCCTAGATTGATCTTGGTGACACGTAGGAAAATTTTGAATTTCTGCTACGTTACCCAGCAGTGGCATCATGAGCCAGGTCTATGCGTAGATTCTATGCACGAGTAGAACACAAATTAGTTGTGGGCGATGATTTGTTCAATTTGCTTACCGTTACTAGTCTTATCTTGATTCGGCGGCATTGTGGGATTAAGCGGCCCGGAACGACCTTACACGTACTCTTACGTGAGACAGGTTGCACCGATTGACATGCACTTGATGCATAAGGTGGCTTGCGGGTGTTTGTCTCTCCCACTTTAGTCGGATCGGATTCGATGAAGAGGGTCCTTATGAAGGGTAAATAGCAATTGGCATATCACCGTTGTGGCTTTTGCGTAGGTAAGAAACGTTCTTGCTAGAAACCCATAGCAGCCACGTAAAACATGCAACAACAATTAGAGGACGTCTAACTTGTTTTTGCAGGGTATGCTATGTGATGTGATATGGCCAAAAGGATGTGATGAATTATATATGTGATGTATGAGATTGATCATGTTCTTGTAATAGGAATCACGACTTGCATGTCGATGAGTATGACAACCGGCAGGAGCCATAGGAGTTTTCTTAATTTGTTGTATGACCTGTGTGTCAATGAAAAACACCATGTAATTACTTTACTTTATTGCCAACCGTTAGCCATAGTAGTAGAAGTAATAGTTGGCGAGACAACTTCATGAAGACACGATGATGGAGATCATGATGATGGAGATCATGGTGTCATGCCAGTGACGAAGGTGATCATGCCGCGCTTCGAAGATGGAGATCAAAAGGCGCAAGATGATATTGGCCATATCATGTCACTTTATGATTTGCATGTGATGTCTGTCATGTTTACATCTTATTTGCTTAGAACGACGGTAGCATAAATAAGATGATCCCTCACTAAAATTTCAAGAGATGTGTTCCCCCAAACTGTGCACCGTTGCTAAGGTTCGTTGTTTCGAAGCACCACGTGATGATCGGGTGTGATAGATTCTAACGTTCGCATACAACGGGTGTTGACGAGCCTAACATGTACAGACATGGCCTCGGAACACAAGCAAAACACTTAGGTTGACTTGACGAGCCTAGCATGTACAGACATGGCCTCGGAACACAAGAGACCGAAAGGTCGAACATGAGTCGTATAGTAGATACGATCAACATGGAGATGTTCACCGATGATGACTAGTCCGTCTCACGTAATGATCGGACACGGCCTAGTCGATTCGGATCATGTATCACTTAGATGACTAGAGGGATGTCTATCTAAGTGGGAGTTCATTAAATAATCAGATGAACTTAATTATCATGAACATAGTCAAAAGGTCTTTGCAAATAATGTCGTAGCTTACGATTTAGTTCTACTAAGATATGTTCCTAGAGAAAATTTAGTTGAAAGTTGATAGTAGCAATTATGCGGACTGGGTCCGTAAACTGAGGATTGTCCTCATTGCTGCACAGAAGGCTTATGTCCTTAATGCACCGCTCGGTGTGCTGAACCTCGAGCGTCGTCTGTAGATGTTGCGAAACATCTGACATACACGTTTTGATGACTACGTGATAGTTCAGTGTGTGATGCTAACGGTTTAAAATTGTGGCACCAAAGACGGTTTTGAAACGTCGCAGAACATATGAGATGTTCCAAAGACTGAAATTGGGATTTCAGACTAGTGCCCACGTCAAGAGGTATGAGACCTCTGACAAGTTTCTTAAGCCTGCAAACTAAGGGAGAAAAGCTCAATCGTTGAGCATGTGCTCAGATTGTTTGAGTACTACAATCACTTGAATCGAGTGGGAGTTAATCTTCCAGATGAGATAGTGATGGTTCTCCATAGTCACTGCCACCAAGCTATTAGAGCTTCGTGATGAACTATAACATATCAGGGATAGACATGATGATCCTTGAGCAACTCGCGATGTTTGACACCGCGAAAGTAGAAATCAAGTAGGAGCATCAATTGTTGATGGTTAGTAAAACCACTAGTTTCTAGAAGGGCAAGGGCAAGAAGGGATACTTCATGAAACGGCAAATCAGTTGCTGCTCTAGTGAAGAAACCCAAGGTTGAACCCAAACCCGAGACTAAGTGCTTCTGAAATGAGGGGAACGGTCACTGAAGCAGAACTACCCTAGATACTTCGTAGATGAGAAGGCTAGCAAGGTCGACAGAAGTATATTGGATATACATTATATTAATGTGTACTTTACTAGTACTCCTAGTAGCACCAGGGTAATAGATACCGGTTCGGTTGCTAAGTGTTAGTAACTCGAAATAAAAGCTGCGGAATAAACGGAGACTAGCTAAAGGTGAGATGACGATATGTGTTGGAAGTGTTTCCAAGGTTGATGTGATCAAGCATCGCATGCTCCATCTACCATCGAGATTGGGGTTAAACCTGAATAATTATTATTTGGTGTTTGCGTTGAGCATAGACATGATTGGATCATGTTTATAGCAATACGGTTATTCATTAAAGGAGAATAATGGTTACTCTGTCTATTTGAATAATACCTTCAATGGTCTTGCACCTAAAATCAATGGTTTATTGAATCTCGATCGTAGTGATACACATGTTCATGCCAAAAGATATAAGATAGTAATGATAGTACCACATACTTGTGGCACCGCCACTTGAGTCATATTGGTATAAAACGCATGAAGAAGCTCCATGTTGATGGATCTTTGGACTCACTCGTTTTTGAAAAGATTGAGACATGCGAACCATGTCTATTAGTATATATGCATGAAGAAAGTCCATGCAGATGGATCATTTGGACTCACTTGATTTTGAATCACTTGAGACATGCAAATCATACCACATGGGCAAGATGACTGAAAGGCCTCGTTTTCAGTAAGATGGAACAAGAGAGCAACTTGTTGGAAGTAATACATTTGATGTGTGCAGTCCAATGAGTGCTGAGGCACGCAGTGGATATCGTTATGTTCTTACTTCACAGATGATTTGAGTAGATGCTGAGAATATTTACTTGATGAAACACAAGTCTGAATTATTGAAAGGTTCAAGTAATTTCAGAGTGAAGTTGAAGATCGTTGTGACAAGAGGATAAAATGTCTGTGATATGATTATAGAGATGAATATCTGAGTTACGAGTTTGGCACACAATTAAGAAATTGTGGAAATTGTTTCACGACTAATACCGCCTGCAACACCATATTGTGACGGTGTGTCCGAACATCATAACTGCACCCTATTGGATATGGTGCATACCATGATGTCTCTTATCGAATTACAACTATCATTTATGGGTTAGGCATTAGAGACAACCGCATTCACTTTAAATAGGGCACCACGCAATTCCGTTGAGATGACACCATATGAACTATAATTTAGAGAAACCTAAGCTGTCGTTTCTTAAAAGTTTGGGGCTGCGACGCTTATGTGAAAAGTTTCAGGCTGATAAGCTCGAACCCAAAGCGGATAAGTGCATCTTCATAGAATACCCAAAACAGTTGGATATACCTCCTATTTCAGATCTGGATGCAAAAGTGATTGTTTCTAGAAACGGGTCCTTTCTCGAGGAAAAGTTTCTCTCGAAAGAATTGAGGAGGATGGTGGAGACTTGATGAGGTCATTGAACAGTCACTTCAACTAATGTGTAGCAGGGCACAGGAAGTTGTTCCTGTGGCACCTACACCAATTGAAGTGGAAGCTTATGATAGTGATCATGAAACTTCAGATCAAGTCACTACCAAACCTCATAGGACGACTAGGATGCGTACTACTTCAGAGTGGTACGTAATCCTGTCTTGGAAGTCATGTTGCAAGACAACAATGAACCTATGAGCTATGGAGAAGCGATGGTGGGCCCGGATTCCGATGAATGGCTCGAGGCCATAAAATCCAAGAGGATCCATTTATGAAAACAAAGTATAGACTTTGAAAGAACTACTTGATGGTCGTAAGGATGTTGGGTACAGATGGATTTTACTTGAGGTGACGGTGGGGTATCGTATTGATTCACTTGATATATGTTTTGGCACTCAACTCGCGGATTCTCGAGGTGACATTAGGGTAATCTATGCATAGGGGTTGATGCACATTTTTATTATCTTTTCTCCGATAGAAACTTTGGGGTCTCTCTGTAGTTCTTTGTGTGGATTGAGTATTATGAATATGAATTTGCTTTGGTGTTATTTTAGTATGAACTCTTGATTAGATCGATTGGAAAGAATAGCTTGCGTTATTTTAGTACGAACTCTAGAATAGATTGATTGGAAAGAATAGCTTGGAGGTGGTTTTGTACCCTACGAACAATTTCTATCTTTTGTTCTCTGCTAATAGGAACTCGGGAGTGATTCTTTATTGCACTCTGAGGGATAATCATATGATCCAACTATGTTAGCACTGTTGAGAAATTGCACTAGCGAAAGTACGGACCCTAGGCCTTGTTTTCAAGCATTGCAATACCGTTTTTGTGCCCGTTTACTATTTGCTACCTTGCTGTTTTTATTTATTCAGATTATAAAAATATATTTCTACCATCCATATTACACTTTTATCACAATCTCTTCGCCGAACTAGTGCACGTATACAATTTGCCATTGTATTGGGTGTGTTGGGGACACAAGAGATTTTGGTTGCAGGATCATTTGAGAGAGGCCATCTTCATCCTACACCTCTCACGGATTGATAAACCTTAGGTCATCCACTTGAGGGAAAATTTCTACTGTCCTACGAAACTCTGCGCTTGGAGGCCCAACACGTGTCTACAAGAATAAAGTTGCGCAGTAGACATCAAGCTCTTTTCTGGTGCCGTTGCCGGGGAGGTGAGTGCTTGAAGGTATATCTTTAGATCTTGCAATTGAATATTTTAGTTTCTTGTTTTATCACTAGTTTGGATTATAAAAGAAAACTACATAAAAAATTGAATTGAGGGTGCATCGTATTATTGATCATCTTTATAATATCTTTGTTGAAAATGGTGGTTCGGAAAATTGTGCTCAGTTGTTAGAAGAAGAAGCCAATAAAATGTTTGGCACAAAATATTTGAATGATGAGCATGATTGCAATGTTGTTAGTGTGAA
Organism: Triticum aestivum; assembly: GCF_018294505.1. Lineage (NCBI taxonomy): Eukaryota > Viridiplantae > Streptophyta > Magnoliopsida > Poales > Poaceae > Triticum > Triticum aestivum. Next base: position 190,860,432 of record NC_057796.1, read on the forward strand.
TTCTCTGAATATCCAAAATGCTAATGATGATTGCACAAGTCATGACAAAAATGTTTCTTATAAGCGTGTCACTATTTGCGGAGTGAATTGGGAGTGCCTTTGCACACCAAAAAGGGAAGATAGATTTTTTAAGAAGCATAAATATTTAGAAACTAAAAAGTTGCAAGAGAGGCTAGATGATTGTGCTGAAAGATGTAATTTTTTTTGCCATCCTTGTGAACTTTGCAATGAACTTGGTCATTTAAATCTCCAATGCAAATTATTTCATGATCAAATCGTGTCCAAAAATTGTGATAACTTGATTACCCTTGAGCATCATAAAGAGCTTAGTCTTCTTTTGGGGTATGAAGAAATGAAACGTATAACTAAGGGTTTTCCAAATCCCGAGAGATTTCTTGATTTTGATGTAGAAGAAATTTATATGTTTTGTGCGGTAAATTGCATTGACAATCCTTGTATTGCCAACTACCTAAAGACAAGAAAACAAATGGAATATGAAGAGAGTACTAATGAGAGAGAAAATGTTTCCCAATACCCTCCTAGTGTTTATTACGATGAATCAGGTAGCGAGGAGGAGCTTCCTATCCAATCAATATCTTCAACAAGAAGCTTAAAGAAATTAATTAAACCACACATGATGAAGTGAAGAAGAAGAAAAGAAGAAAGAATAAAGGTAAAAAGGTATTTATCCCAAATAATGTTGCTCCTATCACCATTGTGCCTCATGAAAGTGAATCAAATATGTTGATGGAGGATGATGATATCGAGTATGATTTTGTGATACCTACTTGTCGGTGTACAAAAGTAGGGGCACTCCTTTTTACCCCTTTACTTGTGCACGGGCAGTCAGAGCCGCGCCCACGGCCACACTAAGTAGGGAAGAGGAGCGAAGCCAGAGGCACGAGACGGCCAAAGCAACGCCAAGACCAGAGACACAAAGAGCAAGAGCGCGAGGTGGACTCCCCCGGCAAGACCCTTGCCGGGATGGCCTTCGCGGCCCCGACAAGAGCCTTGCCGAGGCAACTTGCCCGATGCCAGCGGAGCGTGCCACCATTGAGCCCAGGGGTTCCAACGTCATCAACCATATTGGAACCAAGGCTCGGGAGGCACCTCCGTGATGGCATGCAGATCTTTGTCAAGATCATGAACATACAAGATCAGATGGACCAGAAGACGACGATCCTCGGTGGGATCCTAGCCGAGGAAATCCATGAGACCCCCGGCAAGATCCTTGCCGGGGATGACCATGATGCCGCGGCAAGACACCTGCCGGGGCCCCGGCAAGGCCCTTGCCGAAGACGCCTGCGAGGCCACAACCAGGCCCGCGTCTGCCAAGACTACACCGCCGCTCCCATGCAGCTGCTAGCCCAACCAGCTGAGCAAGCACCTGCGTTGCAGCATGCGGCCTCTACACGGACTCAGCTAGCACCTGCGTGGTGGCATGCAGATCTTTGTGAAGACTCCACCACCGCGCCAGCCCAGTAGCCAGCCAACTTGGCGCTACAACGCCTCATCAGCTCAGACACGCGTCGCAGCGAGGCGAAGCGGCGACAACTGGGACGAGCTTCCTTGTCGTCCTTGATAAAGCAAGAGGAGCACGTCGGCAGTGCATTAAATGCATTTGTCCGACGGTGCCAGAGGATAGACTCATCCATTGTACACCTTTCCACCTCCTGTGTGCCACTGTGGCAACCCCTTTTGTCTATAAAAGGAGGCCCAAGGCGTCCAGGAGAAGGATTCGGATCTTTTGGGCAACACACGCACCATAGCTAGCTCAAGAACTCAAGAACACTCAAATACATACACCAAAGCAGACTAGGGTATTACGCATCTTCGCGGCCCGAACCTGGGTAAACGATCCTTCTGCTGACCGCCAGACCCGCTCTTTGCACAACCCCGCGCCCGCCGACCATAGAAGGGATCCCAGTGATCCCATAGGTGTCGTTTCCACCAACATCTTTGGCGCTCCAGGTAGGGGGCGAAGTTGTGAAAATCCGGTCTAGCAGTTCTTCATCGCCATGGCGCCCAAGAAGAAGACGATCACGACGATCGGTTCATCCGGAGCCGGACGGCCTGTACCGGTGCGCCCTGCGAACACCCCATCGCTCTGGCAGTCAGAGCCTGGCGAGCGGCATCGTTCGTGCGCGAGATGACGGGCCACATGCCGCGAAATCCAAAGACAGAGCTGGGCCCCCGCAGGCGGCACGGGGCCCTCCAGGGGCGGCGCCGTGCCACCTACGGGCGGCGCGGCGACCTCCAAGACACCTACACCGGCACCCATGACGCGCTTGTTGGAAATATGCCCTAGAGGCAATAATAAATGGTTATTATTATATTTCTGTGTTCATGATAATAGTCTTTTATTCATGCTATAATTGTATTGTCCGGAAATCGTAATACATGTGTGAATACATAGACCACAACCTGTCCCTAGTAAGCCTCTAGTTGACTAGCTCGTTGATCAACAGATAGTCATGGTTTCCTGACTATGGACATAGGATGTCATTGATGACGGGATCACATCATTAGGAGAATGATGTGATGGACAAGACCCAACTTAAGCATAGCATAAAAGATCGTGTAGTTTCGTTTGCTAGAGCTTTTCCAATGTCAAGTATCTTTTCCTTAGACCATGAGATCGTGCAACTCCCGGATACCGTAGGAGTGCTTTGGGTGTGCCAAACGTCACAACGTAACTGGGTGACTATAAAGGTGCATTACGGGTATCTCCGAAAGTGTCTGTTGGGTTGGCACGGATCGAGACTGGGATTTGTCACTCCGTGTAAACGGAGAGGTATCTCTGGGCCCACTCGGTAATGCATCATCATAATGAGCTCAATGTGACTAAGGCGTTAGTCACGGGATCATGCATTGCGGTACGAGTAAAGAGACTTGCCGGTAACGAGATTGAACAAGGTATTGGGATACCGACGATCGAATCTCGGGCAAGTAACATACCGATTGACAAAGGGAATTGCATACGGATTGATTGAATCCTCGACACCGTGGTTCACCCGATGATATCATCGTGGAACATGTGGGAGCCAACATGGGTATCCAGATCCCGCTGTTGGTTATTGACCGGAGAGGCGTCTCGGTCATGTCTGCATGTCTCCCGAACCCGTAGGGTCTACACACTTAAGGTCCGGTGACGCTAGGGTTGTAGAGATATATGTATGCGGAAACCCGAAAGTTGTTCGGAGTCCCGGATGAGATCCCGGACGTCACGAGAGGTTCCGGAATGGTCCGGAGGTGAAGAATTATATATAGGAAGTCCAGTTTTGGCCACCGGGAAAGTTTCGGGGGTTATCGGTATTGTACCGGGACCACCGGAAGGGTCCCGGGGGTCCACCGGGTGGGGCCACCTGTCCCGGAGGGCCCCGTGGGCTGAAAGTGGAGGGGAACCAGCCCCTAGTGGGCTGGGGCGCCTCCTTGGGCCTCCCCCCCATGCGCCTAGGGTTGGGAACCCTAGGGGGGGAGTTCCCCCTTGCCTTGGGGGGCAAGGCAACCCCTTCCCCCCTTGGCCGCCGCCCCCCCCTTGGAGATCCCATCTCCTAGGGCTGCGCACCCCCCTTGGGGGCCTATATAAAGGGGGGGAGGGAGGGCAGCACACTACAGCCTTTGGCGCCTCCCTCCTCCCCTGCAACACCTCTCTCTCTCGCGCAGAAGCTCGGCGAAGCCCTGCCGGAGAGCCGCTACATCCACCACCACGCCGTCGTGCTGTTGGATCTCCATCAACCTCTCCTCCCCCTTGCTGGATCAAGAAAGGAGGAGACGTCGCTGCACCGTACGTGTGTTGAACGCGGAGGTGCCGTACGTTCGGCACTCGGTCATCGGTGATTTGGATCACGGCGAGTACGACTCCGTCATCCACGTTCATTGGAACGCTTCCGCTCGCGATCTACAACGGTATGTAGATGCACTCCCTTCCCCTCGTTGCTAGTAGACTCCATAGATGCATCTTGGTGAGCGTAGGAAAATTTTAAAATTATGCTACGATTCCCAACAGTGGCATCATGAGCCAGGCCTATGCGTAGTTACTATGCACGAGTAGAACACAAAGAAGTTGTGGGCGTTGATGTTGCCAATTCTTCTTGCCGCTACTAGTCGTTTCTTGTTTCGGCGGCATTGTAGGATGAAGCGGCCCGGACCGACCTTACACGTACGCTTACGTGAGACAGGTTCCACCGACTGACATGCACTAGTTGCATAAGGTGGCTAGCGGGTGTCTGTCTCTCCTACTTTAGTCGGAACGGATTCGATGAAAAGGGTCCTTATGAAGGGTAAATAGAAATTGGCAAATCACGTTGTGGTCATACGTAGGTAAGAAATCGTTCTTGCTAGAAACCTACAAACCACGTAAAAAACTTGCAACAACAATTAGAGGACGTCTAACTTGTTTTTGCAGCAAGTGATATATGTGATATGATATGGCCAGAAGATGTGATGAATGATATATGTGATGTATGAGATTGATCATATTCTTGTAATAGGAATCACGACTTGCATGTCGATGAGTATGACAACCGGCAGGAGCCATAGGAGTTGTCTTTATTATTTTGCATGACCTGCGTGTCATTGAATAACGCCATGTAATTTACTTTACTTTGTTGCTAAACGGTTAGCCATAGAAGTAGAAGTAATCGTTGGCGTGACAACTTCATGAAGACACAATGATGGAGATCATGATGATGGAGATCATGGTGTCATGCCGGTGACGAAGATGATCATGGTGCCCCGAAGATGGAGATCAAAGGAGCATGATGATATTGGCCATATCATGTCACTATTTGATTGCATGTGATGTTTATCATGTTTTTGCATCTTATTTGCTTAGAACGACGGTAGCAAATAGGATGATCCCTTATAATAATTTCAAGAAAGTGTTCACCCTAACTGTGCACCGTTGCGAAGGTTCGTCGTTTCGAAGCACCACGTGATGATCGGGTGTGATAGATTCTTACGTTCGAATACAACGGGTGTTGACGAGCCTAGCATGTACAGACATGGCCTCGGAACACACGCAATACACTTAGGTTGACTTGACGAGCCTAGCATGTACAGACATGGCCTCGGAACACGGAGGACCGAAAGGTCGAGCATGAGTCGTATAGAAGATACGATCAACATGGAGATGTTCACCGATCTTGACTAGTCCGTCTCACGTGATGATCGGACACGGCCTAGTTGAGTTCGGATCATGTTTCACTTAGATAACTAGAGGGATGTCTATCTGAGTGGGAGTTCATTAAATAATTTGATTATATGAACTTAATTATCATGAACTTAGTCTAAAAATCTTTACACTATGTATTGTAGATCAAATGGCCCACGTTGTCCTCAATTTCAACGCGTTCCTAGAGAAAACCAAGCTGAAAGATGATGGCAGCAACTATACGGACTGGGTCCGGAACCTGAGGATCATCCTCATAGCAGCCAAGAAAGATTATGTCTTAGAAGCACCGCTAGGTGAAGCACCAATCCCTGAGAACCAAGACGTTATGAACGCTTGGCAGCAGCGTGCTGATGATTACTCCCTCGTTCAGTGCGGCATGCTTTACAGCTTAGAACCGGGTCTCCAAAAGCGTTTTGAGAAACATGGAGCATATGAGATGTTCGAGGAGCTGAAACTGGTTTTTCAAGCTCATGCCCGGGTCGAGAGATATGATGTCTCCGACAAGTTCTTCAGCTGTAAAATGGAGGAGAACAGTTCTGTTAGTGAGCACATACTCAGAATGTCTGGGTTGCACAACCGCTTGTCTCAGCTGGGAGTTAATCTCCCGGATGACGCGGTCATTGACAGAATCCTCCAGTCGCTTCCACCAAGCTACAAGAGCTTTGTGATGAACTACAATATGCAGGGGATGGAAAAGACCATTCCCGAGGTGTATTCAATGCTGAAATCAGCTGAGGTAGAGATCAGAAAAGAACATCAAGTGTTGATGGTGAATAAAACCACTAAGTTCAAGAAGGGCAAGGGTAAGAAGAACTTCAAGAAGGACGGCAAGGGAGTTGCCGCGCCCGGTAAGCCAGTTACCGGGAAGAAGTCAAAGAATGGACCCAAGCCCGAGACTGAGTGCTTTTATTGCAAGGGAAGTGGTCACTGGAAGCGGAACTGCCCCAAATATTTAGCGGACAAGAAGAAGGCCGGCAACACCCAAGGTATATGTGATATACAAGTAATTGATGTGTACCTTACCAGTACTCGTAGTAGCTCCTGGGTATTTGATACCGGTGCGGTTGCTCATATTTGTAACTCAAATCAGGAACTACGGAATAAACGGAGACTGGCAAAAGACGAGGTGACGATGCGCGTCGGGAATGGTTCCAAGGTCGATGTGATCGCCGTCGGCACGCTACCTCTGCATCTACCCACGGGATTAGTTATAAACCTCAATAATTGTTATTTAGTGCCAGCTTTGAGCATGAACATTGTATCTGGATCTCGTTTAATTCGAGATGGCTACTCATTTAAATCTGAGAATAATGGTTGTTCTATTTATTTGAGAGATATGTTTTATGGTCATGCCCCGCTGGTCAATGGTTTATTTTTGATGAATCTCGAACGTGATGCTACACATGTTCATAGTGTGAATACCAAAAGATGTAAAGTTGATAACGATAGTCCCACATACTTGTGGCACTGCCGCCTTGGTCACATTGGTGTCAAGCGCATGAAGAAGCTCCATGCAGATGGACTTTTGGAGTCTCTTGATTACGAATCATTTGACACGTGCGAACCATGCCTCATGGGTAAGATGACCAAGACTCCGTTCTCCGGAACAATGGAGCGAGCAACCAACTTATTGGAAATCATACATACCGATGTGTGCGGTCCAATGAGTGTTGAGGCTCGCGGAGGATATCGTTATGTTCTCACTCTCACTGATGATTTAAGTAGATATGGGTATGTCTACCTAATGAAACACAAGTCTGAAACCTTTGAAAAGTTCAAGGAATTTCAGAGTGAAGTCGAGAATCAACGTGACAGGAAAATAAAATTCTTACGATCAGATCGTGGTGGAGAATATTTAAGTCACGAATTTGGTACACACTTAAGGAAATGTGGAATAGTTTCACAACTCACGCCGCCTGGAACACCTCAGAGAAATGGTGTGTCCGAACGTCGTAATCGCACTCTATTGGATATGGTGCGATCTATGATGTCTCTTACCGATTTACCGCTCTCATTTTGGGGTTATGCTTTAGAGACTGCCGCATTCACTTTAAATAGGGCACCGTCTAAATCCGTTGAGACGACACCGTATGAATTATGGTTTGGGAAGAAACCTAAGCTGTCGTTTCTAAAAGTTTGGGGATGCGATGCTTATGTCAAGAAACTTCAACCTGAAAAGCTCGAACCCAAATCGGAAAAATGCGTCTTCATAGGATACCCTAAGGAAACTATTGGGTATACCTTCTACCTCAGATCCGAAGGCAAGATCTTCGTTGCCAAGAACGGGTCCTTTCTAGAGAAGGAGTTTCTCTCGAAAGAATTGAGTGGGAGGAAAGTGGAACTTGATGAGGTGATAGTCACCCCTTCCGAACCGGAAAGTAGCGCAGCGCGGGAAAATGTTCCTGTGGTGCCTACACCGACTGGGGAGGAAGTTAATGATGATGATCATGAAGCTTCAGATCAAGTTACTGAACTTCGTAGGTCCACAAGGACACGTTCCGCACCAGAGTGGTACGGCAACCCTGTCCTGGAAATCATGTTGTTAGACAACGGTGAACCTTCGAACTATGAAGAAGCGATGGCGGGCCCGGATTCCGACAAATGGCTAGAAGCCATGAAATCCGAGATAGAATCCATGTATGAAAACAAAGTATGGACTTTGACTGACTTGCCCGATGAGCGGCGAGCCATAGAAAACAAATGGATCTTTAAGAAGAAGACGGACGCAGATGGTAATGTGACCATCTACAAAGCTCGACTTGTCGCTAAGGGTTATCGACAAGTTCAAGGGGTTGACTACGATGAGACTTTCTCACCCGTAGCGAAGCTGAAGTCCGTCCGAATCATGTTAGCAATTGCCGCATACTATGATTATGAGATATGGCAGATGGACGTCAAAACGGCATTCCTTAACGGCTTCCTTAAGGAAGAGTTGTATATGATGCAGCCGGAAGGTTTTGTCGATCCTAAGAATGCTAACAAAGTATGCAAGCTCCAGCGCTCAATCTATGGGCTGGTGCAAGCATCTCGGAGTTGGAACATTCGCTTTGATGAGATGATCAAAGCGTTTGGGTTTACACAGACTTATGGAGAAGCCTGTGTTTACAAGAAAGTGAGTGGGAGCTCTGTAGCATTTCTCATATTATATGTGGATGACATATTATTGATGGGAAATGATATAGAATTCTTGGAAAGTATAAAGGCCTATTTGAATAAGTGTTTTTCAATGAAGGACCTTGGAGAAGCTGCTTACATATTAGGCATCAAGATCTATAGAGATAGATCAAGACGCCTCATTGGTCTTTCACAGAGTACATACCTTGACAAGATATTGAAGAAGTTCAGTATGGATCAGTCCAAGAAGGGGTTCTTGCCTGTATTGCAAGGTGTGCAATTGAGCACGGCTCAATGCCCGACCACGGCAGAAGATATAGAAGAGATGAGTGTCATCCCCTATGCCTCGGCCATAGGGTCTATTATGTATGCCATGCTGTGTACCAGACCTGATGTAAACCTTGCCGTAAGTTTGGTAGGAAGGTACCAAAGTAATCCCGGCAAGGAACACTGGACAGCGGTCAAGAATATCCTGAAGTACCTGAAGAGGACTAAGGATATGTTTCTCGTTTATGGAGGTGACGAAGAGCTCGTCGTAAAGGGTTACGTCGACGCTAGCTTCGACACAGATCCGGATGACTCGAAGTCACAGACCGGATACGTGTATATTTTGAATAGAGGAGCAGTAAGCTGGTGCAGTTGCAAGCAAAGCGTCGTGGCGGGATCTACATGTGAAGCGGAATACATGGCAGCCTCGGAGGCAGCACAGGAAGCAGTCTGGATGAAGGAGTTCATTACCGACCTAGGGGTGATTCCCAATGCGTCGGGCCCGATGACTCTCTTCTGTGACAACACTGGAGCTATTGCCCTTGCGAAGGAGCCCAGGTTTCACAGGAAGACCAGGCATATCAAGCGTCGCTTCAACTCCATTCGTGAAAGTGTTCAAAATGGAGACATAGATATTTGTAAAGTACACACGGACCTGAATGTAGCAGATCCGTTGACTAAACCTCTCCCTAGGGCAAAACATGATCAACACCAGGACGCAATGGGTGTTCGATTCATCACAATGTAACTAGATTATTGACTCTAGTGCAAGTGGGAGACTGTTGGAAATATGCCCTAGAGGCAATAATAAATGGTTATTATTATATTTCTGTGTTCATGATAATAGTCTATTATTCATGCTATAATTGTATTGTCCGGAAATCGTAATACATGTGTGAATACATAGACCACAACCTGTCCCTAGTAAGCCTCTAGTTGACTAGCTCGTTGATCAACAGATAGTCATGGTTTCCTGACTATGGACATAGGATGTCATTGATAACGGGATCACATCATTAGGAGAATGATGTGATGGACAAGACCCAACTTAAGCATAGCATAAAAGATCGTGTAGTTTCGTTTGCTAGAGCTTTTCCAATGTCAAGTATCTTTTCCTTAGACCATGAGATCGTGCAACTCCCGGATACCGTAGGAGTGCTTTGGGTGTGCCAAACGTCACAACGTAACTGGGTGACTATAAAGGTGCATTACGGGTATCTCCGAAAGTGTCTGTTGGGTTGGCACGGATCGAGACTGGGATTTGTCACTCCGTGTAAACGGAGAGGTATCTCTGGGCCCACTCGGTAATGCATCATCATAATGAGCTCAATGTGACTAAGGCGTTAGTCACGGGATCATGCATTGCGGTACGAGTAAAGAGACTTGCCGGTAACGAGATTGAACAAGGTATTGGGATACCGACGATCGAATCTCGGGCAAGTAACATACCGATTGACAAAGGGAATTGCATACGGATTGATTGAATCCTCGACACCGTGGTTCACCCGATGATATCATCGTGGAACATGTGGGAGCCAACATGGGTATCCAGATCCCGCTGTTGGTTATTGACCGGAGAGGCGTCTCGGTCATGTCTGCATGTCTCCCGAACCCGTAGGGTCTACACACTTAAGGTCCGGTGACGCTAGGGTTGTAGAGATATATGTATGCGGAAACCCGAAAGTTGTTCGGAGTCCCGGATGAGATCCCGGACGTCACGAGAGGTTCCGGAATGGTCCGGAGGTGAAGAATTATATATAGGAAGTCCAGTTTTGGCCACCGGGAAAGTTTCGGGGGTTATCGGTATTGTACCGGGACCACCGGAAGGGTCCCGGGGGTCCACCGGGTGGGGCCACCTGTCCCGGAGGGGCCCGTGGGCTGAAAGTGGAGGGGAACCAGCCCCTAGTGGGCTGGGGCGCCCCTTGGGCCTCCCCCCCATGCGCCTAGGGTTGGGAACCCTAGGGGGGGAGTTCCCCCTTGCCTTGGGGGGCAAGGCAACCCCTTGCCCCCTTGGCCCCCCCCCTTGGAGATCCCATCTCCTAGGGCTGCGCACCCCCTTGGGGGCCTATATAAAGGGGGGGAGGGAGGGCAGCAGACTACAGCCTTTGGCGCCTCCCTCCTCCCCTGCAACACCTCTCTCTCTCGCGTAGAAGCTCGGTGAAGCCCTGCCGGAGAGCCGCTACATCCACCACCACGCCGTCGTGCTGTTGGATCTCCATCAACCTCTCCTTCCCCCTTGCTGGATCAAGAAAGGAGGAGACGTCGCTGCACCGTACGTGTGTTGAACGCGGAGGTGCCGTACGTTCGGCACTCGGTCATCGGTGATTTGGATCACGGCGAGTACGACTCCATCATCCACGTTCATTGGAACGCTTCCGCTCGCGATCTACAACGGTACGTAGATGCACTCCCTTCCCCTCGTTGCTAGTAGACTCCATAGATGCATCTTGGTGAGCGTAGGAAAATTTTAAAATTATGCTACGATTCCCAACAGCGCTCTTCCTAGATTGTTCGCGACGAGCAGCGTCGCCACGCTAGTGACCCCGGACGCCACCGTGGGAAGAGTCTTGTGCATCATTCACGGGACGAAGGAGGCCAACATGCCCGCCGAGACGCTAGCGAGAATGGCGCACAGCCGCCAGGCCATGATAGAGCTCCTTCTAACGTGGTTAGGTGTCGGAGCGCGTCACGGTCCACGAAGCTTTCGCCGCCGCCCACACCAGCAGAAGCTTTGGCGCGCGCGCAGTTGCTCCTCAATTTTCCTCCCGCTGCGGAAAAACTTGATGAGTGGAGAGCCACCATCTGGAGCCTCGTCGGCATTGCCAACAAAGATGAGCCACGACCAGCGGGGCCCTCAGGCCGGCACTCCGTCGAACCACCGCATGCCAGTGGTGAGAGGACCGGGGGTGCTGCAGCCACGGTGCACTCTCCTCCTCCACGCCAGCCACCACGGGTGTCGATCCATCGTGATGACGCTTGTGATAACATTTTCATAGCGTCGTCCGACCCACGGACCCACCGCGATCAGCGCCAAGTTCTTTGGGAGCGAGCCCATGAAGACGCTCGAACCACCATCGAGCGCCAGCGCGATGCACGCCACCAGTCAGATAGGCGGGCGGGGCCCACTACGGACCACCCAGCTCCAGGAGGCCCTGGCGACCTACCTTACGAGGTGGGTTGCCCAGCCTTTACCCGTGAGTTGCAGCAGTTCCAGTGCCCACCCACCGCACATTCAAGCCCGACGTCAGCGAGAAGTACAACGGCAAGACCCATCCGTCGGAGTTCCTCAGCATATATACCATCGCCATGCAAGCTGCTGGGGCTCGCCATGACAAGGTGCTTGCCTATTACTTCCCGTTGGCACTTAGACCCAATGTCATGTCATGGTTGATGCACTTGCCAACGGATTCCATTTCTTCTTGGTCGGATCTGTGCCATGAATTCATTGGTGCCTTCACTGGAGGCCACCAAGCTCATGGCCAGGCAAGCGATTTGCATATCATTCCCCAGAAGGAAGGTGAAAACCTGCGCAAGTACATACAGAGATTCAGCCGGGTGCAGTACAAGATCCCAGATGTTCATCCCGCCGCCGCGATCAGCGCATTCCATTAGAATGTGCGCAACCGCAAGATGCGTGAAGAGCTGGCGATGAACAAGGTCAAAGATGTGGCCGAACTTTATGTTCTGGCCGATAGATGCGCTCGAGCTGAAGAGGGAAGGAAGTACCCCGGCGAGGACACCGGCGCGGAAACTGACTCTACAGACAAAGACACCGCCGCCCCGACGAAGAAGGGCCGACGTCGCAACAGGAAGCGCAAGGGCAAGGCCGTGCTTGCCGTCGAGGGATCCGACGACATTGGCGCTGCCAAGAAGGCCAAGGCAGACGACCCCGGCAAGGAGATTTCTGGGTGTGCCGCTTGCCAGGCCTTGGCGGCTGCGACAAGCCAGGAGGCTTCGACAAGCAGTATTGCAAGATCCACCGCACCAAGGGCCACGACCTCCAGAACTGCCGACAAGTTGAGCTGCTTGCTGAAAAGCAAAAAGCCGAGTATGAGAGGTGGGACAAGGAGAAGGGTCGGGATGGTGCCGAAGGATCCGGCAAGAAGCGTGGCGGCCAAGGAGGCCGCCGCGGCAAGGATAACCAACAAGAGAGGCCCGCTCGGGGCCGCGACAAGAAGCAGGAAGACGATGATCATGACGAGGACGACAAGTCCGGCAAGCATGAGTTCCAGAAAGCTACGGAGGCCATGTGCGTCGATGGTGGTGCCTCACTGCATACCTCTCACCGCCAGCTCAAGTAGTGGGCGCGTGAGATCACAGCAGCGGAGCCATCATTCGACGCTCAGAAGCCACTGAAGTGGTCCAGCACGCCTATCATCTTTGACATCGAGGACCACCCTGATCGCACAACTGCGGTCGGGTGTTTGTCATTATTGGTTTCACCAACGATACGCAACCTCAAGGTGACCAAGATGCTAGTTGACGGCGGGGCCGGTCTGAACTTGATCTCACCCGTTGTGATCAAAAGGCTGCAGATTCCTGATGGAGACCTCGAGGAGATGGGCACGTTTCAAGGGGTCAACCCGGGAAGGAGTTAGCCGAAGGGTAAGGTCACGCTGCATGTGACGTTTGGAGGCGAGTTGAACTACATGACGGAGAGGATTGCCTTCGATGTAGCCGAGATCCCCTTGCCCTACAACGGGATCCTCGGCCGCCCGGCACTAGCCAAGTTCATGGCGGCGTCGCATTATGCCTACAACACGCTGAAGATGCCTGGGCCGATGACCATCATCACCGTCCCCTCCGACAAGAAGGACGCACTGATCTGCGCCAATTAACTCTACTGGGAAGCAATTGCAGCGACTGCCGCCAAGGCATTTTCTCCTGCCGCTGAAGCCCGGGGGGGGGGGGGGAGAAGACCGGTAAGACCTCTCGCACCCACTCCGGCAAGCGCACCTCTTCGGAGTGTAGTGCTCCCGTCGAGGACGTCCCAGAGAGCTCCACTGGCAAGAGCAAGAAATCCAGAGCTAGAAGTGTCATAAGCATGACAGGAAAAAAAATTCGTTCAGCCCAAATTGTCACGGATGTGTCTTTTTTTGTAGTGACTATCAAAGGATGGAGGACCAAAGAGATCCATGTGAAGGAGTTCCAAGGGCCTCTTTGAGTAGATGATAGTCGATGGTCGGTGAGCCATTTCATGAAGCTTTCCTTCGATACAAGCACTGCAAGCATGGTCTTTGGCAAAACTCACATTTGTTAGTCCACGCACGTGGTCCCCTTTGAGGAGACTTTGCAAAGATCTCATATTGACATGGGCTAGACGGCGATGCCAAAGCCAACCCACATCAACTTTAGCCATTAAGTAAGTCGCGGTCTTAGTGGGTCGCTCCGGAAAGTTCACCACATAGAGACCGTTCTCGACATGCCCAACAAAGGCTACTTTAAGAGTCTTGCTCCACAAAAGGGCCATGGTATCAAGATCAAATAATGTTGCAAAGCCCATAAGTGCAAGTTGACAAACGGAAAGTAAATTGTATGCAAGGGACTTAACAAGCATAACCTTCTCAATAGATAAATCTTGAGAGATGACCACCTTGACAAGCCCCAATACCTTAGAAGTTGAAGCATCACTGAATTGGACATGGGTGGGCATAGATGGAATAGGATGCACATCCACCACCAAGTCCTTGCTCCTGGTCATATGATTTGTTGCTCCACTATCGAGCAACCATGACACCCCACCGGAAGCAAACTCCTACAAGAGATCAATGCTTGGATTTAGGTACCCATTTTTTAATGGATCCTTTGATGTTAGTAACAAGGGTCTTAGGAACCCAAATAGACCATTCAATGTACTCATCAGAGGAACCAACAAATTTGGCATAAACATGCCTATCACTAGCACGACACGAAACATAAGAGGGATTAAAATCACCGGATTTGTTGCTAGGAGCGGTTTTGCCCATCTTGGCATTAACACCCACTTCCTTGTTCTTCTTCTTCTCATGAGCACCCTCACCCGCCTTGACAAAGGTGTCCTTGAGCGGGAGAGATTGCTTGGTCGTGTACTTCTTCTTCTTCTTTGACTTGGGTACAGACCCAAGTCCTTCCTTTCCTACAACTTCCTTTTGATTGCTCAAAAGGTCATTGAGGTTCTTCTCGCCTTGTATGCAAGTCACAAGGCCCTTCTCAAGTTGCTCTTTTAACTTAGCATTTTCCTCCATCAGCTGCACATGCTTGCAACAAGGGTTAGTAGCATGGGCATTATCAATTAAAGCGAAGCGAGGAGAAGTGGAAATCTCCTTGGTTAGCTTCACATGGAGTGAACACCCTTCAAGACCTTGCGAGCCTTGTCAAGTGTATCAAATTCTTCCTTGAGTCTATCATGGCCAACACCAATTGCGGCTTTCTCGGATTTTAGCACACAAGTAAGAACAATAGCATGATCAAGATCTTTTTGTAATTTAGCATGATCAAAATTGTGTGACTCCTCAGGAGTCAGACGAAGATCTCGCTCTTCTTCGAGAGCAATATGGATATTTCGATTACTTATGTAACTCTAAAAATCCTGAGAAATTAGGAAGTCCTAGAAACTTTGTCTATTAATCTTCTTCAAAAAGAATCAACTAAAAATCACTCTCCAGCTAAAAATGAGAATTGTTTTCGTGGGCGCAAAAGTTTCTGTTTTTCAGCAAGATCAAATCAACTATCACCGTAGGCTATCCAAAGGTCTTACTTGGCACAAACACTAACTAAAACACAAAACCACATCTAACCAGAGGCTAGATGGAATATTTATTACAAAACAGAACCTAAAAAGCAAAAAAAAAATTGGGTTGCCTCCAACAAGCGCTATTGTTTAACGCCCTTAGCTAGGCATAAAACATGAATAGATCTAAGTGTACTCGTAATAATGATAAGGCAAATCTTAGAAACTCATCTCACACTCGCTTCGTTCAGCAGCAAATTTTCTTTGAGGTAAGCAAAAGTAATCAAAAGGGCTAAATTTAATGGGATAAAAATCCCCAAGATCGATCTCGGGAGGAATTGGTTCCTCCTTCGGCCCTTCATACTGTATGACCAACTCATCATTATAAGCATTCTTTTGGCAAAAATTCATGAGCTTGTGTCCAAGAGAGAAACCCAATCCAACGGTTTGAATAGCAAAATCATCATTAAGCTCAGAAATCTTATTGACTAAAACATCGGTAGGAACACTCTTTCTTAAATTTTTATTATAAGAAACATGATCTAAAGACCGTAAACACATTATATCCTCTTGATAAAAGAGAATTCCCTCTATGGGAGGACGACCACCATCTACTTTATAATGAGCGAAAATTTCACTAGCTTCTTTCATAATAAATCTAAGCTCATGGGCTAGGAATATAGTGATGACGCGCTTAACAAAAGAATGCTCAATATTAGAAAACTCTAGAAAAATCCTTTGTATGGATGGATGCATGTGAACAATTTGTATTTCAAGTTCAAGAACAAGCAAAGATATAGCATCCGCAAGGCTACTAGTTTTATGGAGGATAGATCCACCCATAGTGGGTAGTGCACTGGCACAAGTAAAGAAATATTGAATAACC
The DNA here is from genome assembly GCF_018294505.1 of Triticum aestivum. Classification (NCBI taxonomy): domain Eukaryota; kingdom Viridiplantae; phylum Streptophyta; class Magnoliopsida; order Poales; family Poaceae; genus Triticum; species Triticum aestivum. The sequence goes on from NC_057796.1 coordinate 190,876,584, forward strand.
CCCTTTCCAATAATATTTCCGCTACCTATGCGGAATTTCCTAGCGTGCAAGATAGTAGTTTCTTCATGTGGATCAGAATTAGCAAAATCATCAAAGTTTCGCCCATCCTTACTACTATCTTTTTCAGTGACAACCTCCCCAGTTTCAGACATGGTGGCGGCAAACGAGAAAACGAGCAAGCGGAGAAGACGAATGGAAGAGGGGCATAGAAAAGGTGAATCTTTTCAAAAATTATTTTAGAAGTGGGGGAGAGGAAAACGAGAGGCGAATGGAAAATAATGTAATGCGAGGGATGAGAGTTTATGATTGGTACTTGGTATGTCTTGGCTTGGCGTAGATCTCCCCGACAATGACGCCAGAAATTGGCAAGTTGACGGGAGATCAAATCTTGACTTGACTTGGCATAAATCCCCCAGCAACGGTGCCAGAAATTCTTCCTGCTACCTCTTGAGCTTGCGTTGGTTTTTTCCTTGAAGAGGAAAGGGTGATGCAGCAAAGTAGAGTAAGTATTTCCCTCAGTTTTGAGAACCATGGTATCAATCCAGTAGGAGACAATGCGACAAGACACCGAATACATGCACAAACAAACACCAACTTGCACCCAACATGATAAAGGGGTTGTCAATCCCTTCACGGTTATTTGCAAAAGTGAGATCTGATATAGATGGATAAACAGCAAAGTATTTTTTTTGGTATTTTTGGTTTATGGAACGGAAAGTAAAAGATTGCAAAGAAAGTAAATAGGAAACTAGAATTGTAGATCGGAAACTTATTTGATGGAAAATAGACCCGGGGGCCATAGGTTTCACTAGAGGCTTCTCTCAAGATAGAAATTATTACTGTGGGTGAACAGATTAAGAAAAGCGCAAAGTTATGACAATATCTAAGGCAATGATCATTAATATAGGCATCACGTCCGTGTCAAGTAGACTGAAACAATTATGCATCTACTACTATTACTCCACACATCGACCACTATCCAGCATGCATCTAGAGTATTAAGTTCATAAAGAACGGAGTAATGCCTTAAGCAAGATGACATGATATAGAGGAATTAACTCAAACAATATGATGAAAACCCCATCTCTTTGTCCTTGATGGCAACAATACAATACGTGTAGGTTCCCCTTTTGTCACTAGGATCGAGCACCGCATGATTGAACGCAAAGCTAAGCACTTCTCCCATTGCAAGAAAAACCAATCAAGTTGGCCAAACCAAATCGATAGTTCGAAGAGACTTGCAAAGGTATCAAATCATGCATAAAAGAATTCAGAGGAGATTCAAATAATATTCATAGGTAAGCTGATCATAAATCCACAATTCATCGGATCTCAGGAAACACACCGCAAAAGAGTATTACATCGAATAGATCTCCAAGAAAATCGAGGAGAACTTTGTATTGAGAATCAAAGAGAGAGAAGAAGCCATCTAGCTACTAGCTATGGACCCGTAGGTCTATGGTAAACTACTCATGCTTCGTCGGAGAGGTAATCGTGTTGATGTAGAAGCCCTCCATGATCGAGTCCCCCTCCGGCAGGATGCCGGAAAAGGCCCCTAGATGGGATCCCACGGGTACAGAAGGTTTGCGGCGGTGGAGAAGTGGTTTCGTGGCTCCCCTGGAAGTTTTTGGGGTATTTGAGAATATATAGGAGGAAGATCTAGGAGGGGGTCACCGAGGGGCCCACAAGGTCGCGGGGCACGCTCTCCACCCTTGTGTCCGCCTCGTGGCTCTTCTGAATTGCACTCCAAGTCTCCTGGGTGTCTTCTGGTCCAAGAAAAATCATCGCGAAAGTTTTATTCCATTTGGACTCCGTTTGGTATTCCTTTTCTGCGAAACTCTAAAACAAGGACAAAATAGAAACTAGCACTAGGCTCTAGGTTAATAGGTTAGTCCCAAAAATCATATAAAATAGCATATTAATGCATATAAAACATCCAAAACAGATAATATAATAGCATGGAAAAATCAAAAATTATAGATACGTTGGAGACGTATTAGCTGGTATTTGTGAAATTGAGCTGGACACTATTATATTTGAACATCACAAAGTGTGGAGTACTAAAATAAACAAGGCACAAACATGCTTAATACATCAACCGTACAAATCATAGCCATTGCAAGTGGTATTGGTAAGATTTAGCTGGTCAGATCTTACCTGTTAACTCTTGGGGGTAGTCACTGGGGCACTTCATCTGGGCCAGAGCCTGCACCATGTCGGTGGCGGCAGAGGCGAGGTGTTCCTCCGGGTCAGCACGCACAGCGGCCATCACTCCATGGACCGCCATCAGCTCCTGGTGGCGGGGATTTGGAGGCATGAGGATGTTTCGCAAGCGCCATTTAAGCAATCAGGTCGGGGCCGTGATAGAGATCGGTGGGTTACCTGACTGGATCCAAGCAGAACGTAGATGTGGTTGAAGTTGTGGTTGCGGCAGCGGCGGTTTGAGCTGCCGGTAGGGGGAGGCGCGGGGGGGAAGATACTAAGGAAATTTGATGGGAGGGGATGTGGTTGGTGGAATAACTTCTGAAATCACGCGCCTAATGAAAATTTCGCTGCGAAACATGAAACTTGGGCGGGGAAACACACAACGCAGACGAAGCGCGTAAAATACTCGTGTGCGAGAAAACAGAAAATTGGCAGATCCCGTCTCCAAAAAAATGTACACGTGTAGTTGATTTTTTTGTCAATGGTACGCCTGGTTTATTAGGAAACAACGCACAGGTAACTGACTTATGGATCATTAACGCAAAAAAACGCAGACGGGTACGACATAGAAACCATGTGTTTTGTGAGCTTCTAATGATTAACGCAAAAAAACGCACACGGGCACACATGCTAATCAACGCTCAAAGCCCTCAAAGGATGCTCTTACCGACATTGTATGTTAATACTACAAACTTAAAGTACTACTGGTAATTTGCTCTAATACTACAAACTTAAACTACTTCTCACATGCTGCCATCGAGGCATGCTGGCCAAACGCCGGTGTTCTCCTTCCCGGCCTTGTAGGCGGTAGCCCACCGTGCTTCGATCTCCGCCAAGCTATCCTCACCACCGCATGCAGCCTCTTCTTTCTTGCAGCGGCGTGACTCTCTTTTCTTGACTGCTTTCTGCCTTTTCCGCTCCTTCTGTGCGGCTTTGGCCGCCTCTAGATCCACCACTCATTCGGCCATGACAGCCTCAAAGTCTGCCCAGGTAACTGTGTGGCCACCAGCGACGATGAACTCGGCGCGGCGAGATGCCATAACTTCCTTACCATGTGTGTGGCCGCGGGCAGCGAGGAACGCGGCGTGGCGGGACGCCATCGCTTCATTACCAGTTACTGTGCGCCGCGGTGCCATGGACGACGCTTGGAGAGATCTCTAGGACGAAGGGGCCGGGCAGCCGTATAGTGCGGTGGTATTCAAGAGCTCAACGACAAAAGATAACAAAAATTTGGCTTCCCTTACAATTTTGCTCGTTCATTATCGCACACGGTTCATCTCTGTTGCTTTCGAAAATAGTGTGCGCTGAGCCTGTTGTGTGTTGCATTATGATTGGCCGAAACCCCAGGCATGCGGATCACGCGTGTGCACTGTAGGATGCACCGCGATCGAACGGCAATCCACGTCCCTCACATCACACCCGTGCTGTTGTAGCTGGATTGGATTTATATGCGCTAAATGCCTAGAAAATGCGCATAATCCCCTAAATATGGTAAATGAGCCCGGTAAAATGCCAAATTTGAACACTGTGATTTGCAGGGTGTATATTCGTCATAGAAAAAAACTCCAGGGCAAGGAACGAAGAAAATTTGGATTCCCCTTCAATCTTGGTGATTTCCCTCTCAAAAGCATGGAACTTCTTTGGTGATGGTTCGATTTATGAAGGGCGTGCATGACGACATAAGCCAAACCTTCTCAAAGTTTTACCAGGGCATGGTGAGATCATACCATGGCGCCATGCCAGGCGTCATGTTTTTCAAGCATTTATTTCATTTATTCTATAGTTGAAAACCCAATAAACAAATGTTTGGTTGACTACTGCCACACATTTCATCGAAATATCTATCCATTCCTTGTAAAAGGCATGAGAATTTACTAAATGGCACGAGCACGGTTTTCGAGTCCATTCTTGTGCACCCTCTCATGCACCAATTGTTTGAACTTGAATTATGAGCATTAATGCCTAGGAAATGCACATAATCCCCTAAATATGGTAAATGAACCCGGAAAAGTGCCAAATTTGAACATGGTGATTTGCAGGGCGTATGTTCATCATAGAAAAAACTCATGGACAAAGGACAAAGGAAATTTGGATCCCCTTCAATCTTGGTGATTTCCCCCTCGAAACCATGAAACTTCCTTAGTGATGGTTTGATTTATGAAAGGCATGCATCATGACATAAGGAAAACATTGTCCAATTTTTACCAGGGCATGGTGAGGCCATACCATGGCACCACGCGAGGCATCATGTTTTCCAACCATGTATTACATTTTTTGTATAGTTGTTAACCCAGTAAACGATGTGTTTATGGTTGACTATTGCCACCCATCTCCTTGAAATATCTGCCCATTCCTCATAAAAGGCATGAGAATGTACTAAATAGCACGAGCATGGTTTTCCATATCGTTCTCGTGCACCTTTTCATGCACCGATTGTTCGAATTTGAATTATGTGCATTAATGCCTAGAAAATGCACATAATCCCATAAATATGGTAAATGAGCCCGGAAAAATGTAAAATTTGAACATGTAGCATTTGAGGCGGTATGTTGATCGTTGGAAAAAACTGAATGACAAACTAGGACGGAAATTTGGATTCCTCTTTAGCCTTGGTGATTTCCCTCTCGAAAGCATGGAACTTCCTCGGTGATGGTTCGATTTATGAAGGGTGTGCGTGACGACATAAGCCAAAACTTCTCAATTTTTACCAAGGCATGGTGAGGTCATACAATGGCACCATGCCAGGCATCATGTTTTCAAGCATTTATTTCATTTTTTCTATAGTTGAAAACCCAATAAGCAAACATTTGTGGTTAACTATTGCCACACATTTCATTGAAATATCTGTCCATTCCTTGTAAAAGGCATGAGAATTTGCTAAATGGCACGAGCATGGTTTTCCAGGCCATTCTTGTGCACCCTTTCATGCACCAATTGTTTGAACTTGAATTATGTGCATTAATGCCTAGGAAATGCACATAATCCCCTATATATGGCAAATGAACCGGAAAAGTGCCAAATTTTAACACGCTGATTTGCAGCGTGTATGTTCATCGTAGAAAAAAACTCATGGACAAGGGACAAAGGAAATTGGATCCCCCTTCAATCTTGGTGATTTCCCCCTCGAAACCATGTAACTTCCTCTGTGATGGTTCGATTTATGAAAGGCGTGCATGACGACATAAGGAAAACATTCTCAAATTTTTACCAGGGCACGGTGAGGCCATAACATGGCACCACACCAGGCGTCATGTTTTCCAAGCATGTATTTCATTTTTGTATAGTTGTTAACCCAGTAAACGACGCGTTTATGGTTGACTATTGCCACACATTTCCTTGAAATATCTGCCCATTCCTTGTAAAATGCATGAGAATGTACTAAATAGCACGAGCATGGTTTTCCAGACCGTTCTTGTGCACCTTTTCATGCACTGATTGTCCGTATTTGAATTATGTGCATAATTAATGCCTAGAAAATACACATAATCCCCTAAATATTGTAAATGATCCCGGAAAAATGTCAAAATTTGAACATGTTGCATTTTAGGCGGTATGTTGATCGTTGGAAAAAAACTGAATGACAAACTTGGACGGAATTTGGATTCCCCTTCAATCTTGGTGATTTCCCTCTCGAAAGCATTGAACTTCCACGGTGATGGTTCGATTTATGAAGGGCGTGCATGAAAACATAAATCAAACCTTCTCAACTTTTAACCAGGGCACGGTGAGGCCATACCATGGCACCATGCCAGGCGTCATGTTTTTCAAGCACATATTTCATTGTTCTATAGTTGATAACCCAGTAAATGACGTGTTTGTGGTAGACTATTGCCATGCATTTCCTTGAAATCTCTGCCCATTCCTTGTAAAAGGCTTGAGAATTTCCTAAATACCACGAGTATGGTTTTTCCAGACCGTTCTTGTGCACCTTTTCAAGCACCAGTTGTTTGAATTTGAATTATGTGCATTAATGCCTACAAAATGCACATAATCCCCTAAATATTGTAAATGAACCCGGAAAAGTGCCAAATTTGAACACGATGATTAGGAGGGTTTATGTTCATCGTAGGAAAAAACTCATGGATGAATGACAAAGGAAATTTGGATTCCCATTCAATCTCGGTGATTTACTATCGCACAGGAGTCATCTTCGTCGCCTTTGTGAACCATGTGTGTTCACTCACACATGCAAAAGGAAAAAGAAAACCCTCGCCCACTTGGTCACAACCCACTCGCCGCTGACTCCTATGCAACTCTGCACCTCATCAACTTCTATTGCGGTGGCCACCCTAAGCTCGACGGCTGTTGTCGGTGGGCGTAGGTTGCGCTCCAAATGGCACGGGATTTCACCCCTACTGCTTTCAGCCGCCTATCTGCACCGACATTCTAGACGCTGGTCGACTGGGGTTTTCTGCGGGATTGGGCCAGCGATTTTTCTCATGGAGAAGGTAATCAACTTAGCAAAATATTCACTCATCTATTATCGCAGTCCATCCATCGCTGTTAATCAACTAGCGGAAATAGCCATGGAATCATTTTTGTTCTAGCTGATTCGTGGGTGTTCATTCATGTGTCCACAGTGCGAGCACAAATCGGGCAAGTGTGGTCGCAGCCAGTCGGAAACGAAGTTCAATCTCACCATTCCAGATGACTTCAGGGAGCACTCGGTATGTTCAATCTCAACCTACCACGTTCGGCATGACCTAAATTTGTGAACATATACCGTCTGTTGCTACATTCTCTATATATTTGCATCAAATCTTTGTTACATTATCTATTTTTCATTCTATATTTTTGTACTTTGCTTTCATCTATATATTGATCTATTCTATCAGTTACTCCCATATTTGCATCTTGCTCTGTTATTTCAATATATCTAATTTACGATCTTAATTTCCATTTCACGCAATACATCCCTTGCTTTGCAAGAACAGGAGTAGAAGGAAATCTTGGGCTTTACTTTGTTGATGACTCCCAGGATGTCATATTAACAACGCAGCATGGATTTACAATGACGGTTAGCATAAAACTTGATAAAGATGGTCACTCCTATTTTAATGGACCTTCGGAGACAAATTTCTAAGTGTTATGAACTAAAAGCTGGCAACAAAATTCTAGTGCGTGCACCACAGCCTGGTTTAATTAACATGGATGTTTACTTCCCCAACGTCATCGGCCGATCGAAGTCTGATCGAGGTTAGTGTCCTTTCAACTTTCTCCATGATGTCATATTACTTAGCAAAATCGGGGTATTTGTTCTGACTAATTGATCACTATTTAAGCAACCAATTTTGATTTCATATTCTGACTCCGTTCCTAGGCAGTAACAAATTCTATTTACCAATTTATGCGCAGTATATATTCTTCTGCCATGTTCTAAATAAATAATACCTTCCCACCTTTTAAGCAGGATATGTTGGATGCATAGTGAACGATCTGTATGTTACTAAGCGTACCAAATTTCACTGGAAGGACTAGAAGAATGTCATAAACTTTGTTGATAATCTCACAGAGATAGCACAGCGTATGAACGCTGGATTTTGGATGGGATTAATTAGACCAATGGTGCACACATTGAACTAGACCAATTGTGTGCACAAAACGCTAGTAAAAAGTCTTATTTTAATGTTGATGCTCATAAACTATATATATATCTTCAACGATATGTTACAATTGGTTTTTATTCTACATGTCAACAAAAATTGCCCGCTGTAGCAGTTCCTGGATCGATTTCCCGGCGTGGTCGAATTACACGTGTGCCTACTAATAACGCAGAAGTGATTGCAAGGTACTGCATTTCCCGCAGAAATGGAACCATTCAAATTAACAAGTTCTTGCTTGTCGTCGCAATGTATCCATATTGGAAAATTGGAGACACTGTTCTACTCATGCTCTACCAAGGCACAGGAGGGCTCTTCCTTTTCATTGATGAGATGCCGAGTCGCCGTGATCAAGTTGCTTCCAGTGGATAGTTGTGGTTGTTGGCCCTCAGCCTCTTAAAATGTGCAAACTATTACTATGTTAAGTATGTAGACATGGACCATATGGTTGTTGGCCCTTAGCCTCTTAAAATGTGATAGTTGTTACTATGTTAAGTATGTAGATATGGACCATATGGTTGTCAAAACCATATTACGAAGATCCTCCTTTTGTCAAATAGTGTAACCACTATATACAAGCTGTTACCCAAGTTCTTAAATTTTCATGGAAAGTATTAGTATCGTACACAGTACATTGAGTTTAAGCGTGTGCCCGATGTCCAGAAGGCATTTGCATATTAACTGTCCATATTGCAAATTCACACACATGTTAACATAAGGAAACGTATGTGTAACTTACTAATCATCGCACATGAGTACTCGCAGACGCATCGTGTGCGATACTCCTAGCCACCACAAGCAACTACTTTGCATTTTTCAAAGTTTTTGTAGACACAGAATCGAACACGAACTAACTGTATTAACCATCTGTGTTGTAATTTCTCATCGCAAACAGTTCATCCGAGTCGGCTGTTTGCCACGTATCACACACATCTTGTTCACACGACTCGTTTGTGTTCTTTTGGCTCATCGCAAATAGTTCATCCATGTGAACTGTATGCCGCATATCACACACATCTTGTTAAGTTGAACTGTTTCTGTTGTGTTCCCTAATCAAAAACAGCTTGTCCGAGTGAACCGTATGCCATATATCGCACACACATTGATATGGCTGGCCGTTTCTATTGTTCTGCCTATCGCAAACAGTTCAAATGGATTAACAATGTGCCCTGCATCGCACACACAACTAAAATCTGAACCGTGTTTGATGGATCCGCCATCGCAAATGTTTTGCACCTTTTTTGATGGTTTTTCTACACCACCGATTGCAATTATTGCATCGCATACAGTTTCGACAAAGGGTCTCTGATCATAGTGTCACGTTAGCAGTATCCTGCAGTAATGTAGGTGAACAACCTATATGATGCAAACAACAACAACAACAACAACAGCAACAGCAACAACAACAGCAACAACAACAACAACAACAACAACAACAACAACAACAACAACAACATCAACAACAACAACGAGTGCAAGCAAATGATACAACACAATAATTGCTTGCACAAAGTAAAGGGAAGAGATAACTACAAGTGGAGCCGGTGGAGACGAGGATGTGTTACCGCTGTTCCTTCCCTTTGGGGGAAGTACGTCTCCGTTGGAGTGGTGTGGAGGCACAATGCTCCCTAAGAAGCCACTAGGTCCACCATATTCTCCGCACGCCCTCACACAATGCGAGATGCCGTGATTCCACTAGTGGTGCGCTTGAAGGCGGCAATCGTACCTTTACAAACATGGTTGGGGATATCTCCACAACTTGATTGGAGGCTCCCAACGGTACCACGGAGCTTCACCATAATGGAATGTAGCTCCGAGGTGACCTCAACCATCGAGGGTGCTCAAACACCAAGGAGTAACAAGATCCACATGGGATTAGTGGGGGGAATCAAATTTCTCTTGGTGGAAGTGTAGATCCGGGCCTTCTCAACCAATCCCTAGAAATCAACAAGTTTGATTGGCTAGTGAGCGAGATCGGGCGAAAATGAGCTTTGCAGCAACAATGGAGCTTGGAGGAAAAGAGGTAGGTCTTCTTGAGGAAGAAAACCTCCTTTTATAGTGGGGAGACCAATCCAACCGTTATCCCCTCCTCAGCCCGCACAGAGCGGTACTACCACTCAGGGGAGCAGTACTACCGCTGGCAGCAGTGGTACTACCCCGAGCCCCATCGGTACTACCATGGAGACAGTGAGCAAAGGCCTCAGAGGGGGAAGAGACACGGGAGCGCTAGCCTCGGCGGCACTAGCAGCGGTGGTAGGGCGGTACTACCACTTGCAAGTGGTACTACCGTGCCTACTGTCGCAGAACCTGACACGAGACCCACGGGTCTCGAGACGAGGCGGTACTAGCGCGGAGCCAGAGCTATACTACCATTGATGGCCACGAGCGGTACTACCATTGCGAAACAGCGGCACTACCACTTGAGGCTGTCAGCAGTACTACCTCTCCGACCCGGCGGTACTGCCGCTGGCATCTCCCAAGAGCCACTTCCACGATATCGGGAAACTCCAAGCAAGTGGAAAGGAGCTGGGGGTGCGAGATAGATGTGTACGTGTTGATTTCACCCTAGCCTTTCCGATACGGACCCCCTCTTGATGGTACGGTGTCTCCTACAACTCAAGTCCACCCAAACCGAAACAAAAGAGACTACACCGTCTTCACTTTGAGCTCCGAGGGGAAAGAATCGTCTCGTGCCAATGATGAATATCTGAAATGCTCAATGCACACGATTAGTCCGCAAAGGTATTGTCATCAATCACCAAAACCACTTAGAGAGACATGCCCTAACACAAAGGCACATTATTAAGATCAATAGGATCATTTTTACTAGTAACCAATTTCATAAATGTATCAACTTTATCACTCAAAATACTAATTTCTTCAATAAAATTAACCTTTTTACTAGTAGGTGCTCTTTCGATATGCCATTGTGAATAATTTTCCATGATATTATCAAGTAATTTAGTAGTTTCACCCAAAGTAATTTCCATAAAAGTACCACCTGTGGCGGAATCTAAAAGATTTCTAGTGACAAAATTCAATCCCGCATAAAAAAATTGTAGATCATCCATAAATTTAAACCATTAGTAGGGCAATTTCTTAACATTAGTTTCATCCTTTACCACGGTTGTGTAACATGTTCATGCTCAAGTTGCTTGAAATTCGTAATTTGATTTCTATCGGAAATAATTTTCGCCGGAGGAAAATACTTAGTAATAAAAGTATCTTTGTACTTGTCCAAATAATCGATACTATTTCGTGGCAAAGATGAAAACCAAAATTTTTGCATGATCCCGCAAATATAAAGGAAATAATTTTAATTTCACATTATAATTGTCCACATTTTTCTTTCTTTTGCATATCACACAATTCTACCAAAGTGTTTAGATGAGACGCGACATCCTCATTAGGATTACCGAAAAATTGCTCTTTCATAACAAGATTCAATAAAGCGGCATTAATATCATAAGACTCCGCACTAGCGGCGGGAGGAGCAATCGGAGTACTAATAAAATCATTATTATTAGTATTAGAAAAATCACACAACTTTGTATTTTCTTGAGACATTATGACCACGCAAGAAAGTTTGCAAGCAAATAAAAGATCAAACAAGAAAAAGGCAAACAAAAACAATTGAATTTTTTTGTAAAACTTTTTTAGAAGTGGGGGAGATGAAAACGAGAGGACAATGGCAATTAAAATAAATTGCGAGGAGATGGAAGTTTATGCATAGGTGCCTGATAGATGTTGATGATGTCTCCCCGGCAACGCCGCCAGAAATTCTTCCTGCTACTTGTGATCTACGTTGGTATTTCCCCGAAGAGGAGAGGATGATGCAGTACATCAGAGGTAAGTATTTCCCTCAGTTATGAAACCAAGGTTATCAATCCAGTAGGAGAACCAAGCAACAATATGTAAACAACACCTGCACACAAACAAGAAAAACTTGCAACCCAACGCGTAAAGGGGTTGTCAATCCCTCAACGGTTACGAACAAGATTAAATTGTATAGGATTTGCTAAATAGATGTAACTGAATTGCAAAATAAAATAAAATTGCAGCGAGGTATTTTAGGATTTTTATATGATAAAAGATAGACCCGGGGGCCATAGTTTTCACTAGAGGCTTCTCTCGAGAAAATAGCATACGGCGGGTAGATAAATTACTGTTGAGCAATTGGTAGAAAAGCAAATAATTATGATGATATTGAAGGCGATGATCATATATAGGCATCACGTCCAAGATTAGTAGACCAAAATGATTCTGCATCTATTACTATTACTCCACACATCGACCACTATCCAGCATGCATCTAGTGTATTAAGTTCATGGGAAAACGGAGTAATCCATTAGGCAAGATGACATGATGTAGAGAACATAAACTCACGTATGAATAAACCCCATGTTTTTACCCTTAATGGCAATGATACATACGTGTCATGTCCCTTTCTGTCACTGGGATTGAGCACCGCAAGATCGAACCCATCACAAAGCACCTCTTCCCATGGCAAGATAAATCAATCTATTTGGCCAAACCAATCCGATAAATCGGAGAAGAAATACAAGGCTATATTGATCATGCATAAAATAGTTTAGAGAAAACCCAAATAATATTCATGGATAGATCTGATCATAAACTCGCAATTCATCAGATCTCAACAAACACACCGCAAAAAAGAATTCCATCAGATAGAACTCCAAGAACATCAATGAGAACATTGTATTGAAGTACATCGAGAGAGAAGAAGTCATTTACCTACTAACTACGGACCTGTAGGTCTGTGGTAAACTACTCACGCATCATTGGAGGGGCAACAAGGATGATGAAGAACCCCTCCGTGATCGTTTCCCCCTCTGGCAAAGTGCCAGAAAAGCCCTCTAGATTGGATCTCGTGGTTCTCGAACTTGCGGCGGCGGACAAAGTATTTTGTGGACTCACTCTAGGGTTTTGGGATTTTAGATTATTTATAGAGGCAGAGGTAGGTCAAACGGAGCCTCAGGGGCCCCACAACCAATCAGGGCGCGCCTACACCCCTGGGAGCGCCCTAGTGGGTGTGGGCCCATGCTCCCACGTATGGTCTTCTCCCGAAGCTTCTAGTATTCCTTATGTGCCTAAAAAATCTCCAAAAAGTTTCATGGCATTTGGACTTGGTTTTGTATTGATATTCTGCGAACCAAAAACAAGCAAAAAACAGCAACTGGCACTGGGTGATAACCCACAAGTATAGGGGATCAGTTAGCCTCTTTCGATAAGTAAGAGTGTCGAACCCAACGAGGAGCTAAAGGTAGAACAAATATTCCCTCAATTTCTATCGACCACCGATACAACTCTATGCACGCTTAACATTCGCTTTCCTAGAACAAGTATGAAACTAGAAGTACTTTGTAGGTGTAATGAGATAGGTTAGCAAGATAATAAAGAACACGTAAATAAAAGCTAGGGGCTGTTTATATAAAGACGCAACTAAGTTAGTTTTAGTAGAGAGATTTTTGTAACAAGAAAGTTATTTGTCCCTAGGCAATCGATAACTAGACCGGTAATCATTATTGCAATTTTATATGAGGGAGAGGCATAACCTAACATACTTTCTCTGCTTGGATCACATGCACTTATGATTGGAACTCTAGTAAGCATCCACAACTACTGAAGATCATTAAGGTAAAACCAAGCAACAATATGAAACCAAGGTATACTAGAAACCCAACCATAGCATTCTAAGGTATCAAGTCCTCTTTACTCCCATACGCAAACAACCTACTTACTCGAGTCTGTGCTTCTGTTACTCACGCCACCCACCATAAGCAAATCATGAACATATTGCAAACCCTACAGTGGGGATCCCTCACGCTTGCACAATACGGAGAGCACCATAGGACATCACCAATAATAAAACATATAACTCAAACCAATCACGATCATCAATTAACCCATAGGACAAAACGGATCTACTCAAACATCATAGGATAGCCATACATCATTGGGAAATAATATATAGCATTGTGCACCATTTTTAAGTAGAGATTACAGTGGGCAGAAGAGGTACACCGCTGCATAGAGGGGGGGGGAGTTGGTGATGACGGCGGCGAGGTTGTTGGTGTAGATCGCCGTCACGATGATGGCCCCGGCGGCGTTCCGGCGCCACCGGGAGAGAGGGGAGAGAGCCCCCCTCCTCCTTCTTCATTGACCTTCCCCCTAGATGGGAGAAGCGTTTCCCCTCTAGTCCATGGCCTCCATGGCGGCGGAGAGGCGAGAGCCCCTCCGAGATTGGATCTTTCTCTGTTTCCTTCTGTTTCTGTGTTCCCTGTTTTTGGCCTTTCACCGTTTCTTAAATACCTGGAGATCCGTAACTCCCATTAGGATAAACATTTTACACGATTTTTATCTGTATATTAGCTTGCTTCCGCCAGAAGAAGGGTACCAACCGCCTTACAGGGGGACCCCAAGGGCCCAGGGCGCGCCCTACCCCCTGGGATATAGTCTCGCGTTGATTCTTTTTCCCAAAAATCACATATATTTCAAAAAAATCTTCGTAAGTTTTTATCGCGTTTGGACTCCGTTTGATATGGATTTTCTGCGAAACAAAAAACATGTAACAAACAGGAACTGGCACTAGGCACTGGATCAATATGCTAGTCCAAGAAAAACATATAAATTGTTGCCAAAAGTATGTAAAAGTTGTAGAATATTGGCATGGAACAATAAAACATTATAGATACGATGGATATGTATCACTTGTGTCGGTGCAACAAACCATGGGTCTGTTGCCCAGACTATGCACAGGCACGGGAACAAGATTAAGTCACCAACCCAAGTCAGAGTACAAGGAACCAAGAGCATCGAAGCACCAGCATGAAGATCAAGAAGACCAAGATCAAGCCAGAAGAACAAGATACTGCCAGGAGAAAAGCCTCCCATGCCGGATAGGTGAGCTCGGCAAAGACGGGGCCATCCCTGGAAGAAGACGTCCAAGACGTCCCGGCAGGGCCTGCAGGGACTCGCGAGGGCCGAACCACCTCACCAACTATTCCGCCATGACCCACGTCGTCAATCAGTGCGGTGTCAAGCCACAAAGTGACTAAGTGGCAGCCGTTCGCCACATGGCGGCCTCTTTCTATAGAAGATGCCTACAGATGACACCTGTCCTGCGGCGTGTCAAGCGAGCAGGCGTGGAGCTGGCAAGATAGCCCGGCAAGGCTTGTCGGGCAACCGATGATGTGACGTTGAGCGGTGCATTTAATGCGCCCTGTCAGCTTGCAGAGTTAGGTATGATAGCATTGTTTACTATCTTATCAGTGCATAATGACTACTTTGCCATTGTGGTGACCCCTTAATCTATAAAAGGAGCCCCATGGCAACAATAGAAAGGGTTAGAAGGTTGGTAACTCACACCCACATACGCGTGTAGCCACTGCCGCCCCTGCCGGGCAAGTGTACTACGCTCCACCACCTCTCTTCCACCATCACTCCACCAAAGCAAGATAGGGTTTTATGCCTCATAGCGGCCCGAACCTGGGTAAAATTGCCTGTGTGATCTCTGCCATGCTGCCCCACGCTCGTCTGCTCTTTGTGCCACGCGACCTCCCCCTGCCAAACCAGCAAGGGGCCCTCCGGTCCCACTGGTGGACGTGGTTTCCCATGACATCTTTGGCGCGTCAGGTAGCACTACAAAAAAAATACACTTCCGTGATGATACGTGTTTGTCACTGTAGGTTACATTTTCTGTCATGTATGTACATCCATGACGATTTTATGACAGAATCAAGATAGTCATACATGTGTTGTCGTAGAAGTGTTCCATGGCATTACCAAAATTATCATCACGGAAGTGATCACTTCCATGACGATAAATCGCGCGTCATAGAAGTGCTTTCGTCAAGGGTGACCGACACGTGGCATCCACCGTAACGGGTCGCCATTAAGCTATCGGGTTCCAGTTTGGATCCGATAACCCGTTAATAGCCCGGACCAATGGGGATTTTCCACATGTAAAATTCTCATTGGCCGGAGGGACCACGTGTCGGCTCACCGTTGGGACAGATGTCAACCACTCATTGGACAGGAGTCGCCTATGATAGGTCGACATGTGGCACGGCTCAATGTTGGCCCATTCCGGTGAAAAAGGCCGGCCTAGTAAGAATTAGTAGGCCGACCCATATAAGGCCTACTTGTGTCAGGTCCATTTAAGCCCACGGCCCATACGAGCTGTGCCAATTCGGCCTGTCAATGGCCCGTTAACGATTTGACACCATTGCAGCCCATCGTCAGTTCGAGCCCGTTAACAGCCAGCTATATATTTGGGCTCAATATCGGCCCAATGTGGTTTCGGCCTGTTAACGGCCCACTCAAGGGATCGGCCAATTTTCAGGATGTACATCTTTCGGCCTTTTAGCGACCCATTTAAGTGCTGGGCCAATTCCGGCTCGGTGTGTCTTTCAGCCTGTTGACGACCCATAAATGAGTTGGGCCATTTGCAGTCAGACCTGAGTTTTGGCCTTTTAATGGCCCATGCTCTTCATGGTCCAATACCAGCCTGGTTTTTCTTTCGGCCTGCTAAAGGCCCACAACATAGTTGGGCCATTTACAGTACGACCTGACTTTCGGCCTCTTAGCGGCCCATGCTCTTCATGGTCCAGTACGAGCCCATTGTTTCTTTTGGCCTGCTAAAGGCCCACAGTATAGTTGGGCCATATGTAGCCTGACCTTAGTATCGGCCTGTTAACGGCCCATGAAATCAAATGGGAACACCTGTTGCCCGCTTCGATGTCGGCCTGTTAACGACCAGGGAGGTAAGAGGGCCGACCATTAACTTTCGACCTGGTAACAGCCCATTAACTTAATGGGCCCACTAAAGTTCGTACATGTCTTTAGGCCCAATGAGATAATTTGAGCCCATTATGACGAGCAATTATGCACAGGACCAAAACCGATCAAGCAAAGGTACGGCATACAGGGAAAAACGTTGCACATCGAGCATATATTACAGGAAATTACATCCACTGGGCAATCAAAGATTGATGCCAGTGCAAATAAATGAACAGAACCTAACGATCTACAACGTCACAATCTACAACCCCAACGCGGATGACGCCCATAAGCATGTGGGCAAGTTCTTGCTGCTTTGCTACACTGTCTCTGAAAACATTGATCAGGTGTTGTTGCGCACGAATGTGCACCTCTGATTCCTCCACCATTTCCATCATTGTCGGGGATATCGTGCGACATATGCTAGGGGGTGGCTTATCATGGATGGGGACAATAGTACGTTGCCGGGCTCTAGAAGCGGGAGTGAGCGAGACCGCATGCGCCTGCGAATCTTACCCAGGTTCGGGGCTCTCCGTGAAGATAACACCCCTAGTCCTACTCTGCGGGGTCTTCGCATGATGACTATGATCAACAAGGTAGCTACAAGCTTGCTCCTTGAGCTGTTTCACTAGAGGAGGAAGAAGAACAAGGCTAGCTCTACTCCTCACTCTATATGTGTGTGTGATCTCTAGGGTAGTAAACAAAGGTCTGAACCACTTGCATGGGGAAGCCTGGGGGTTTAATGGTAATTTGGCCGGGTGTAGGACCCGGCCGTCTGTGTCTATGGACGTCGGCTTCTCCGCCGGCTGCTGGGGCCCGCCTCTTGGTGGGTCCCGCCGGCTGTCGTGTACTCGGTCGACAGGCCCCGCCTGCCGCTTGCGGATCTCGCTGATCGCTTCGCACTGTAGCCTTGCTACTGATGCTGGGTGCTTTGTTGGGGAGAGCATGGCTACAGTCCCACCGCCCGGCGGGCGTTCACTGTAGCCACACCCCGTCTCTTCTGACTAATGGCGAACAGACTTTGAGGGGGAGGGGGCCGCCTACTGGAAGGTGGCCCGCTCCCCCTGCTGCCTGATGGGGCATTGCCGCCTTCTGGTGGCTCACGGACAGGACGTACCGACCGCCCATCATGGGAGCGCAGCCCCCTATGTAATAGGTGATGTCACGGGTTGTGTGGCAACAGTGCCGCGTCGGGCAAGGGGTGTCCGCCTGGTACGCCGCACTGTGGCCATGCTCCGCCCTGGATTCGGGGGTGGCAGGTCGCACTGTAGCCACACCCCATCCCGTCGTGGTTATGTGGGCGCAAACTTTGAGGGCACGAGGGGCCATCTGCTAGGAGCCGGCCTCTTCGTGGCCGCCTTTCGTGGTCTTGCCATCTTCTAGCAGTCGGCCTCCTACACCAGCCGGCCCAAGAAGCCAGTCGTTCGTCCAAGAGGGCTGAGGGGCGCGGCTAGCCCCGATGTCTTGAAATACTATAGGGGGCCGATGAGGCTACCCGTAGTCATTTACTCCGACAGTAGTCCCCGAAGCTGGTGGGGCGCCACGGCCGAAATTGAGGAGCCTCAGCAGCTAACTACTCTGAGTGTCCTGGTAGGTCGGTCTCATCCGTCTTCTGGGGATGCCGACTGCTAGGAGCAGGCCAGGGCTAGGCCGGCCGCCTGGTGAATTCGAATCCTCGTTGAGGGGATCGGGTGCTGAGTCGGCCGCCTGGTTGGCTTGCCGCCCATTGCACGCTCGCCACGCGGCGCAAGCGGACCAGGCTGGCCTGCCAGCCCACGCGTGTGATGAGACATCGCCGCAGTCCAGGGACTACCACTATAGGGCGTCGGCACGCGCGCGGATCGGCTGCGGCCGAGGCGGGCGGTTACGCTTCCCGTGTGCGTTGAATACACACCATCACGATGCGGTTAATGTGGGGTCGTGGGAGAGTGGGTGCAGTTAAGCTTGCACCCCCCACGTTGCGCCCCCTCGGCTCCGCCGCCCCAGGGCTATAAGTAGGGGGAGGAGGGGGCGGCAGAACGCACGCGCGCCCTCCTCTCCCTTTGCTTTCTTCTTCTGCCTCCCTTGCCACTTCGCTGCAGCTGTGCCACCGCTCATCGCCGGAGCCCTCCCGCATCCGCCGCCGCAATGCTTTGCCTTGCTGCGGCTCTACCGACGTTCATCACCTCGCCGCGCCACCGTCAAGCTCTCGCATCCATGGCGCACGGCAGCGGGCGTTCCGGGGACTGGGACGGCTCCAACGTCCATGACGACCACCTCACCTTCCTTCGTCACGAGGCGGCTGCCTCACGCGGTGCACGTAAAGGTGTGCGTTCCTCCTGAGGCGGAGATCTCGCCGGCGCCGGCGGACGGCGACTGCATCGTCTTCCGGTCGCACTTTTTCTGCAGCTTCAGCCTGCCGGCGAGCAGCTTCCTTCGCTCGTTCCTCACCTTCTACAAGGTACAACCCCACCATCTCATGCCGAACACAGTGGTACTCCTCTCCGCCTTTGTTACCCTCTGCATGGGCTACCTCAGCGTGCTCCCCACCCTCGAGCTCTGGGGGGGGGGTTCTTCTACCTCAAACTTGGCACTGCCACCAAGGATGAGGTGGCCCAGTGCGGGGCCTGCATCGCGGTGCGGCGTTCGGGTTCCGGGGTCCGCTTCCCGGCCTTCGCCTTACTGTCATCGGCCAAGCTGTGGCAGAAGTCATATTTCTACATTGAGAACATCCACCCGACGACGAACTACATCAACCTGCCGGCTTACATAGCCGGCTCGCCTGCCGAGCCCCGCACCAACTGGCAGTTTCGGCCGAAGAAGTTGTCGGCGCCCTCGCTCGGCTCCAGGAGATAATGGAGGAGGAGGGCCTCAGAGCCTCTGATCTGCTGACCGCCTTCGTGGCGAGCCGGGTGCTGCCCCTCCAAGCCCAGCCCCACATCATCAGCAATATGAGTGGGCGCCGGGACCCATGCCGAATGTGCACCAAGGAGTTGTCGGACGTGGAGGTGGTCCGGCTGGTCAACTTCTTCTCGATCAAAGACGGAGTGGTGGTTTGGCAAGGAGCCGTACAGCCGCGCAAACCCGCCGCCTGCGGTAAGTCTTCTAGATCCTTTTATTTATTAATTCAAACTTCTTCTCGTCGCCTGACCACCCGGCCGCTTGCAGCACTTCCCGGGCTAGACGGCAGACGACGCGCCGGCCCCTGGTCATCAATAGCTGGGGGACCGGGCGGAGAGCGAAGTGGACGACCCCGAGGTAGGGGCGGTCGCTGTGGAGGAGGATGACACCGCGAGAGGTGGTGGTGAGGGAGCAGGCGGCTCCGGAGGAGGAAGCCTTCAAGGGTGGCCTGATGACGACGACGAAGTCGATGAGCCACGCCGCGCCCAAGGCGCTGACAGGACGGGCGCCGGCTCCTCGGCCGCGCTGACTGCAACAGGCGGCGCACCGGAGCGTCGGGCTGACGCCGGGTTATACGGCAGTCGGCCCAAGAAGCCCAAGTCCTCGGTCGCCACGACCAGACGGCAAGATGCCGCCGCGAAAGCGGCCCTCCATCAGAAGGCCCCAAAGCGGCTCCCGCTGGTTTCCGCGTAAGTACTTTGACTCATCTTGCGTTTTCTTCTTCTTTTCTTGCAAACTTCTTATTTTCTTCTTTCTTTGGGGTACAACACCCCACTTTCCTTGTTGCGAGCTTCGTCTAGCTCGGTGATCAGGGCGGTAGACGGCTCCGCGGACCCCCGCCGCGTGGATCCACTCACTGACCTCCAGGAGGCGACAGAGAGAAACACGCGGGCGGCACGGGAAGGGCGGGAGAAGGCGGAGGCGGCCAAGGCGGCACAAGCGGAGGCCGATGCCGCGGCCAAGGCTCAGGCCGACGCGGCGGCCAGGGAGCAGGCGGACGCGGCCGCCAATGCGCAGGCGGAGGAAGCATCCAGCAGCTGGGCTCCGGAGTCCACCGGCTCGCAGCACTCTAATCCGCAGGAGCCGGAGGGCCAAGCGCCGACAGGAGAGGTCGGCCCTGATCAGCCGGTCTTGGAGAGGGGAGGGGGCGACCCTGTCATTTTGGGGACGGAGGTGCCCCCGCACACGCCGACTGCCGACACCCAAGGCAGTCGGCCTGACGCACCGCTGGTGCCACCAGCTGGTGGCGAGTTGGTGGTGGGGCCGACTCCTGCGACCCGTTCTCCGGTGCACCGGCGTCCGGAGAAGGCGGCCTTAGCACCACGGCCATTGTAGGTCAGGGCCGCCAGCTCGTCAGCCCCTGACACCGAGGCCACCAGTGCTGCCCCACCGGGTTGGACGTCTGGGGCGGCACAGGTGTCTTGAATGTAGCCGCGCAAGACGTCTAGGCCCGGTTCAACGCCCAAGGCGCCACCCTCCAGCAATATATGCAGGAGTTCTTGGCGACGCGGGCGGCCGTCCGGGTAGGTTTCTTGCTTCTTGATTTTGTTCCTTGCAATCTTCAGTGGGGGTGCGCCAACGCAGTCACTGGGTGTAGCCCCCGAGTTCCGGGCCGGCTGCTGAGCAGGCGGCTCGGAACTTCAAGTTAGTTCCGAGTGCTGACTTGTCTTTTCTTTTTGTTTCTTTCGTTGCAGGATTATCACAACGTCCGCGTGGCCGCCTACAACTCCCAAGTCCAGGAGCTGGCCCAGCGGACCGCCGACCTGAACTAGAGCCGGAGTAAGTATTTATCTTTTTCCTCACGGGGGCGCGTCAGCGCACCCACTGGGTGTAGCCCCCGAGATTCGGGCCGACTGCTGAGCAGTCGTGCCGGATCTCCCGGCAACTACTTTTTAGTATTGAAATTTTCCTTTGTCTTTGCAGAAGCCGCCGCAGATCTACGGAAACGCCTGGGTGAGGTTGAGTCTGAGCTCCACACCAAGGAGCAGGAGCGCAGCCAGGTGGCTTGGGAGTGCGACCGCCTGACCAAGGAACTGGCAGACTAGGCGGAGCGGCACAAGACGGAGCTCCAGAAGCTGAAGGATAGCGAAGCCCTCCTCTAGGCCGAGTTCGAGACTCATCTTTCGAACTGGGCCGAGAAGGAGAAGGCCCTGTCTGACGGCTATGGCGAGACCGAGGACATGATCGATGGCAAGTTATTTCTTCTTCTGAGTAGCCGCCGACTGCTGCAGGATCCGGCTTCTAGCTTCTGATTTTTGACGTTTCTTCTTCCGCAGAGTTCTTTCCCGGTTAGGCCGTCGCTGTCAGCAAGGCCATCGAGGCACGTCGCGACGAGCGAAGGAGGGCTGGCACAGAAATCACGCCCAACGCGCCCCGGACTCTCGGCGAGCAGCTTCTTGAAGTCCAGGCGCGCCTGCAGCCGGCTCATCGGATGCTCCGCCGCGTGCAGCGCGTCGGGGCTCAGGTGCTGACCGCCCTCTTACCGGATGCCTAGGTCCCACGCACCCAAACTGGACTGCTGACTGTCTGGAGATAGCAGTCGGCCGCTTCGAGGCTTGGAAGGGCGCCGCAGCTTGGGCACGCGCCAAGACGGCCTTGGAATTCGTCAAGGCGTGGTATCCGGGCTTGGACCTGGCCCAGCTAGCCACCTTCCAGCAGGAGGCCACACCGGAGCTGGCGGCGGCAAGCAGGGCGCTTACTCAACGCGCCGCGGCGATCGCAGAGTACGCCAACACCACCGTCTTCATCCCCGAGCTGGACGAGGAAGGCGCTGAGGTGCCGCCCAACTAGTTTGGGTTGAACGCGGAGGATGGGGAGGACTCGGCGGAGGATATCGCCTCCAGCAATGAGGGCAAGGACAGCGAAGATGACGCACCGGACGATGGAGCAGACGGCTGGCCTCAGCCCGACCAAGTCTCAACCAACGAGCCGCGTGTTAGCGCGCCGACTGCAGCTGGTGCCGACTAGGCCGAAACCCACCAATCGGCCGCTCCACCACCCGGCGCCTTAGCCTCCGCCGACCCGTCAGATCCGCCTGCTGCCCCTCTGGCCTAGACATCCAACTTATCTTTCGTTCCTGTTCTTGTAATCTATCGAACAAGTTAAATTCACGCAATTCCACCCACTAGGGGTGTATTCAAACTCTGTTGAATGCTGGCCGAGGGCCTTTTGCTTATGTAAAATAATTTATTCACACAAGTTTGTGCTCTGCCGGGTTCCCCCTTTTCCTTGCTTTTCTATTCTGTTTTTGGCTTTTTCCTTTGCCATCTTCCTTTGGCTGCCGCCCTGCCAGTCGGACAATCGCTCTGCAGTTTGTGGCTGGGTCACGGACTTAGCAGTTTTTAGGATAGACAAGCACTTTGGCCACCTAGAACATAGCAGTTAAAGTGAGAAGCCGGCTGGCCGGCTGCTCAGCAGCCGAATGGTGAGGCAAGGAGCCGGCTCGGCCTATGCTGATGTTTTTTCCTTAGTCATTTTTCATGTGGACACCATTTCTCGCCTTTAGCTCTTGCCAGCCGGACAGTCACTCTGCGTGTTGCAACTTGTGGCAAGAGAGGGCTTAGATGTCGGCACACTACTTGTCCGACTACTGGTAGTATCAACATAGGACAAGGCGGCAAGCCCCCTGGCTGACTGGTCGTACCCGGTGCCAGGCGGAGGAAAGGAATAACACATTCATATGCATAATCTTATCATATAGATAAAAAGGTTTGCCCCCGAGTTCTCCTTGAGGGACCCGATGTCTTTGCTACTTAATACAAAAGCTAGCGTCGTACATACTGCATTAACTGTAAAATCTTCGGAGGAGATTTGCGTTCCATGGGCGCTCTGTTTCTTTGCCGGAATCATCCCTCTTGCGCGCCCTGGGCTTCTGCGAGCCGATGAGGTAGTAGGAGTCGTTGCCCAAGGCTTTGCTCATGATGAAGGGCCCTTCCCAAGGGGCCGAGAGCTTGTGCTGGCCACTTGTTCACTGGATCAGTCGGAGCACAAGGTCCCACTCTCGGAAGGATCGAGGCCTGACCTTCCGACTCTGGTAGCGGTGCGGGCCCTGCTGGTAGATGGCGAACCGGCTGAGTGCCAACAGCCAGCCCTCTTCCAGCAGGTCGACATCATCTTCTTGTGCCTCCTTCTCTTCCGCCTCCGTGTACATGGTGACACGAGGCGAGTCAAACTCGATGTCAGTTGGGATGACGGTCTCGGCCCCGTACACGAGGAATAAGGGAGTAAAGCCGGTTGCTTTGTTTGGCGTTTTCCGAATACTCCAGAGGACGGACGGCGGCTCGTCGATCCAGCAGCCGGCCGAACACTCCAGTTGATAGAGGCGAGGGTGTCCCGATCTTTCGATGAGATGATAACTATCGATTTGGTGGAGACGACTTTGACGATCCGACTACAAACGTGCACGATGTTGCGCCTTAGCAATCGCTAAACCAACTCCGAGAGGTTATTGACCACGCCGGAGCACGATCAACCTGACCACGAAGGTCTATTTCTGCACGCAATCGAAGAACAAGCAAGAATATGATAATGCAATCTGAATATTGCGAATATAGATGAAGTATTGATAAAGGTGGGGATCCGTAAGCGGTCTTGGTCTAGTCGTTGGACACAAACGAAGTACACGAAGTTGCAATGACTAACTTTTAACTAAACAAATCCCAAGGAAAAAGCTACTAGATGGATCTACTTATATAGGAGCAAGGGGTGGCGGCCAAGGAGGTGGGAGGACGTCCCAAGGCAGCCTAAAACCAACCCTAGGTCGTATAAGGCTCATGGGCCCAAGTGGAGGTGATGCAACACCTTTGGACTTGTTGTTTGACTCGGATTTTGCTGTAGCGTCAGATTGTTTCGTCCATATCTCAACACTCCGGACGAATTTAAAGGTGAATCCAATTGGGTTGGAAAGAGGACGAAATCTACTTTCCAACAAAAAAGAATCACCCAATTCGGAGTCCGTATGAAAAAGTTGATGGCGTTTTGAGTCAGGTATGTCTGTGCAGTCCGAATCTGAATCCAGAACGTGAGAGACTTGGACTCTATCTTCTCTTGGCCCAAAAGTAACGTGAGAGGACTTTTTGAACAGAACCTAAACTTCTCCTTTTCCCCTATCTTCATATGTGGATTGTACAAATGTCCCATACACCTGCAATTAGACAAAACACAAAAGTGTGTGAAGTATTTTTGTTCTGGATAACATAAATAGATTATTGAATAGTTTGCACTAGAAATCACCTGACAAATATGCATGTATGCAATATTTTTGGTCGTATCCAAGGTAGTCATGTCCTGATCATCCTCTCCTTCTTGAAAATAAAGCCGTCCTCGGCGTTGCTTAATCTGAAATGTGGCTAACAAAAGAGGCAAGGTGTACATGTTGTGATGTAGGGTGGAACCCTAGATGGCTGATCTTTCACGAAAGGAGCGGATCCCAAAGAGGAACTCGAAGAACACGAGGGGAAACACGAGGGAAAACACGAGAGAATCACTCAACCAACAAGAATAGATCACACATGCGCTAGATCGATGAACACAAAGGTAAGATACAAGATCCAAGTCCAACAAAGGACGATACAAAGGTAACCGGTTCTTCTCCGTGAGGAGGTCTTGATGGGGGTCTTCTCCGTGAGGAGGTCTTGAATCCAAGGTGGATCGTCTCTGTAGAGGGGCCGCGGTCTCTCTCGTTGAGTAGATCCGATATGGATGAGCAAAGCCCTATCTCTAAATGAGCTAATCCTTTGCTAACCCTAGAAAGAGGAAGGGGATGGAGTATATATAGTCTAGGGGGCGAAGAGGTACATGGGTTTCGGCCCTTTACTGTGCGCAGACAGGCGGAGCCAGATGTCCGGGCGTCGGGCCGGATGTCCGGGGCTTCAGGATGGGCCGGATGTCCGGGCTGGCGGTGCAAAACTTTTGTAGTCTCTGGATAGGCGGGGTCGGATGTCCGGCGAAGGGGCCGGATTTCTTGGCTTTCGGGAGGAGCCGGATGTCCGGGGCATGGGGCCGGATGTCCGGGCCCTCTAGCACTTCGACGGCTGGGCTGCTGCTGTTGTTGGCATCTTCCGGGGCCGGATGTCCGGGGCCTGGAAGGTGAACTTGCCCGTTTCCGTTGGTTCTCTTCATCCATGGGTTTGGCGGCTTGTCCGTCTTCACGTGCATCTTCGTGAGGGTCCTCTTGACTCCTGATCATGCGTAGCATATCGGACTTAGGTAGTAGCCATGTCTCGAGTGGATCATATGTGATATCACTAAGGAAGGAAGTCACCTCGTTCTCGAGAGCTCTACCTCGTGCTCGTGTCATGGGTCCTCTTGGCTCTTGATGAGACGATGGTAGGTCCATGGGGATGATCGTAGGATGCTCCGCATCATCTCCCCTCCCTTGGGAAAGATCCGACCTCGGATCAAAATCCTCATCACCATGGTACGGGGAGAGATCTTTGATGTTGAAGATGTCGCTCACGGAGTACTTGTCGCGTGGGATGTCGATCTTGTATGCGTTGTTGTTGTAGCGTGCAAGCACCTTGAAGGGTCCATCGGCTCGGGGTAGTAGCTTGGACTTGCGTTCATTGGGGAAGCGATCCTTGCGAAGGTGTAGCCACACAAGATCTCCAACATTGAACATCATGGGTTGCTTGTTGACGTTGAGCTTGGTCGCGAGTCGTTGTACTTGGCGCTCGATGGTGTTCCTTGTATCTTCATGCATCTTCTTGAGGAAGTTGACTCGGGCACTCGCGTCCATGTTTGTGCGCTCTTGTAGCGGTAGAGGTAGAATGTCCAATGGTGACAATGGGTTGAAGCCATAGACGACCTCGAAGGGGGACTTGCCGGTAGTCGAATGTCTTGCACGGTTGTAGGCGTACTCGGCGATAGGTAGGCACTCCTCCCACTCCTTGATGTTCTTCTTTATCAACACGCGTAGTAGAGTGGAGAGCGTGCGGTTCGTCACCTCCGTTTGGCCGTCGGTTTGTGGATGGTATGCCGAAGAGAACAAAAGCTTGATTCCGAGCTTGGCGCACAAGGTCTTCCAAAAGTAACTCAAGAACTTGACGTCGCGGTCCGAGACAATCGTCTTTGGCACTCCATGAAGGCGCAAGATTTCCCTACAAAACAAATTTGCAACATGTGAAGCATCGTCTATCTTGTTGCAAGGAATGAAATGAGCCATTTTGGAGAATCGGTCCACAACAACAAAAACGGAATCCTTGCCATTTCTAGTTCTAGGCAAACCAAGCACAAAGTCCATGCTAATATCTTCCCATGGTTGATATGGAATTGGAAGTGGCATATAGAGGCCATGAGATTGGGCTTTAGACTTAGCTTTGCGACATGTAGAGCATCGGTTGGTGAAGCGATTGACGTCGCGAAACATCTTGGGCCAAAAGTAGTTCTTGGAGAGCGTAGCAAATGTCTTGTCCCGTCCAAAGTGTCCCATGAGTCCGCCTCCATGAGATTCCTGCAAAAGCAACAAGCGAAGAGAGGACTCGGGGATGCAAAGTTTGTTAGCTCTCATAAGATATCCATCTTTGATGTAGTATCGATCCCAAGAAGTATGCGTCAAACACTTGGCATAAGGAATAGCAAATGTAGGATCATGCTCATACAAGTCTTTTATGTGCTCAAAACCAATGACATTTAACTCAAGTTGAGTGAAAAACATGCATATACGGGAAAGTGCATCCGCCACAACATTTTCCTTACCTTTAATATACTTGATGACATAAGGAAAAGACTCAATAAACTCACTCCACTTAGCCTGACGCTTGTTCAACTTAGTTTGACCCTTAAGATATTTAAGCGTTTCATGGTCGGTATGGATGATGAACTCATGAGGGCGTAGGTAATGTTCCCATTCATGAAAAACTCGCACTAAAGCATATAACTCTTTGTCATAGATGGGGTAATTGAGTTGCGCTCCGGAGAGTTTCTCACTAAAGTATGCAATGGGGCACTTCTCTTGTGTTAACACACCTCCTATGCCATTACCACTAGCATCGGAATGAATTTCAAAAGGTTTGTCAAAGTTGGGTAATGCAAGCACGGGGGCATGAGTAAGAAAATTCTTAAGCTCATTGAAAGCGATATCTTGGGATGGTCCCCAAACAAACGGTGCATTTTTCTTACTCAAAGCATGCAAAGGTGAAGCAATGGTGCTAAAATCCTTCACAAATCTACGGTAGAAACCGGCTAAACCAAGAAAACTACGCACTTGTTGCAAATTGGTTGGTTGGGGCCAAGTTTTAATAGCATTGATCTTAGATTCATCAACATGAACACCCTTAGAAGATACTACGAAACCCAAGAAAACAAGCTTATCAACACCAAAAGGCATTTTTCCATATTAGCATAAAGTTGCTCTTTTCGAAGAGTTTGTAGCACGGTGCGAAGGTGGGTGACATGCTCTTTGAGAGATTTGCTAAACACAAGGATATCATCAAAGTAGACAACAACAAATTCACCAATGTAAGGGCGAAACACATAATGCATAAGACGCATGAAGGTACCGGGTGCTTCCGATAAACCCATAGGCATGACTAACCACTCATATAGACCAAACTTTGTTTTGAAAGCGGTTTTCCATTCATCACCCTCTTGTATGCGGATTTGATAGTAACCACTTTTAAGATCAATTTTGGAAAAGATAGTGGCACCGCAAAGTTCATCAAGCATATCATCAAGGCGTGGAATGGGGTACCTATAACGAACGGTGATAGCATTGATAGGTCTACAATCGGAACACATGCGAAAGCTACCGTCTCGTTTTGGCACAAGAATGACCGGTACGGCACAAGGACTCAAACTTTCACGCACATGACCATGGTCTATGAGATGCTTTACTTGCCTTTGTATTTCTTTGGTTTCTTCGGGGTTGACGCGGTAGGGAGCTTTGTTTGGAAGCGGCGCTCCGGGGATGAGATCGATTCGGTGCTCAATGCCTCGTAGTGGAGGTAGACCCGGAGGTAGCTCATCGGGGAAAACATCTTGGAATTCCTGCAATAAAGAAGATAACACTAGAGGAAGATTGTGAGAGTTGTTAGTTTTTGGTGCCTCGTCCTTGCACAATAGGACATAGTGTAGGACACTTGATGGGTTCTCACACACTTCTCTCATCTCACGTTTGGTGGCAAAGAGAACTAAGTTTTTCTTGTCGCTCATCGTGGAGGCACTCAATTTGGGCTTGTGGCGCTCACTCTCTTTTTGGTGGTTCGCTCTCTCACTATTCTCTCCACGATGGGTGTTTTGCTTGTCGGCGAGCACTTGGCTTGGAGACATAGGACGTAGCACAAACTCTTTCCCTTTCATCTTGAAGCTATAGTGATTTGTACGCCCATTGTGAATGACACCTCGGTCAAATTGCCATGGCCGTCCAAGAAGGAGGTGGCACACGGTCATCGGAAGGACATCACACTCCAAAGTGTCTTCATAGGCGCCGATCTTGAAAGAGACTTGTACTCTATGCTCGACTTGGATGGTGCCGGTGTCGCTTAGCCATTGAACCTTGTAGGGGTGAGGGTGCTTCATCTTGACCAATTGGAGTTTGGAGCATAGTTCTTCACTTGCTAAGTTATGGCAACTCCTCCATCGATGATGACCTTGACGGACCGTCCATTGATGCCGGCCTTTGTGTGGAAGATATGGCATCTTTGATCTTCGTCTTGTTGATGTTGAAGAGTCAAGACCTTGGAGACAACAAGAGCGGGACTTGAGTCTTCATCACAAAAGATGTGATCATCTTCTTCTTCAATGTTCACTTGTCGGTGCATGGCCACTTGCTCAAGGGCTTCCATTTCTCCTTCACTCATGGAGTCATAGGTTCCGTCGTCGTTGAGGATCATGGTGCGCTTGTTTGTGCACTCGAAGGACTTGTGGCCTCGGCCTCCGCATGTGAAACATTTGATGGAACTTGTCTTGATGGTCTCATCGGTTGGAGTAGATGATGATGAAGCTTTGGCTTGAAGTTGCTTGTAGTAGGAGGACGACTTGAGCTTGTCGAAGCTTTCTTGTAACTTGACTTGTCGCCGTTGCTTGTAGTGGGAGTCGTCGAAGCTTGATTGTTGGAGAGGCCATAGGACTTGGATGAGAACTTGGCATACTTGAAGTCGTCTTGTACTTGCCGTTCCGCTTTGGTAGCTTGATGCACTAGCTCGATGAGGTTCGAGTATGGTTGGAAGTCGGCAATCTTCTTGATAGGGTGATTGAGTCCATTCAAGAAACGTGCCATAGTTTGCTCATCATCTTCTTTGACATTGGCTCGTATCATGGCAATCTCCATTTCCTTGTAGTACTCTTCAACGCTCTTGGTTCCTTGCTTGAGTTGTTGGAGTTTCTTGAAGAGGTCGCGGTTGTAGTAGTTTGGCACGAATCGTGCTCTCATGACATCCTTCATTTGTGCCCAAGTGGTGATGGGTGGTTCACCTCTTGCCGCTCGGCGCTCAATGACTTGTTCCCACCAAATGAGGACGTAGTCTTGGAATTCGAGGGATGCCATTGCGATCTTCTTCTCTTCTTCGTAGTTGTGCAAGCGGAAGATTTTGTCAACCTTCAATGCCCATGATATGTATTCTTCGGGGTCATTGCTTCCGGTAAACTTGGGCATGGTGAACTTTAGCTTGCCATATCGTTGCTCTTCATTGTGTTGGGGTCGGGGGTGATGACCCCCATGTCGGTGAGGATTGACAATCTCATGTTGCTCTTGGCGAGGAGGGTTGTCTTCCTCATGTTGCTCTTGGCGAGGAGGGTTGTCGACCTCATGTTGCTCTTGGCGAGGAGGGGGTCCATTGTTTTCGTGCTCTAGATGGACTTGACGTTCTTGTCTCGCTTGAGTAGGAGCTTGTATATCTTGACGAGGAGCTTGTCGATGCACATGTGCTTGGTAAATCCTTTCTTGAGCTTTGTCGCGGATTGCTTCTTGATGTATTCGAGCTTGTCGGCCTCGATTGGCTACGGCACGACTTGAATCTTGAAGGGCACGTTGCGCCTCAAGTGCTTGAGCTTCACGTAGTTGTTGTTCTTGACGTTGCGCCTCGGCGTCTTGTGCATCTTGATGTTGTCGCGCTCGCTCCTCTTGTTCTTGTTGTCGTTGGCGTTGCCGTTCTTGTGCTTGTGTGAAAGCAGCTTGGTTTTGACGATGTGGATGCTCTTGAGAGTCGGTGTCGTGTAGAGGATTGCGGTTAGCTTGACGGTCTTGACGCGCGGCACGACGAAGAGTGTTTGATGTCGGTGTACTTGAACCGGAGAGGGTGTCGTCGGAGTGTCGACTTGAGCGGCTCCGTCTTGAAGAGGACGAAGTTGTAGAAGAGCGGACCATCATGGTTCGGATATCTTCTTTGAGAGAACTCATGGATGTGTCGAAGTAGTCTCTTGTACGTTGCTCGGATTGTCGTAGGTCGGTGGCGAGATTGTCGATGCGGTCGTCCAAACCAAGTTGTTCTTGATGCAAAGCCCGATGTGCACCAAATAGTTGAGTCTTGGTGACGTAGGATGACATGTCGTCGTCTTGCTCCAAGAAGAGTGGGTTGGTAGAAGTACTTGGCCTATCCATCATTCCAAACAAAGATATGTGAGTGGGAGAAAGAGAAGAACCAATACCAAATGTACCTTGACCGATGTTGAAAATGGATCAAAGATCACTCCAATGTGTAGCAAGAAATAGCACAATTGGTACCAATTCTTGTCGGTTCTCACACCTACACAAGTAAAAGCTTATGGTGGAGCTTGGTTAGGATGGTGGCACAAAATTTGATGCAATTGTAAGTGAGACTCAATAATGTTGGAAAAGATTCACAATTTGCAAATGCAACAAGTAGACCAATAGCAAGATATGGTACACGGAAACACACACGCAAATAGATAAGTGGGGTTGGGCAACCAAGGATGAGCCAAAATGTGGAATCCACCAAGATGCTCTTGTTGCACAACACTAGAGAGACGCTAGCACGATTGCACAATAGGCGGATACGAACTTGTGCACAACCTACTAAGCAAAATGCAACGACTTCTATCCCAAGTATGCTATATGTATGATGTTTCTATGCTTTGATCCAAGATGATCGAGTATGACAATCTTAATGTTGTATGATGCTATGGTTCTTGCTTATAAGCTCTTTGCTTATCTTTCCCTTTTGCTTAAAAGCTTGTTTGGCTCTTTGTTGTTTGAGCTCTTTTCTCATGCAATGCTTCACGAACCAAGATAGCAATTGTGTATGCGAAGACAACTTTGTGACACAAGAGATGATACCAAGATATGCAACACGATGATGGTATGTATGCTATGGGAAGTATGATCACTAATGTGCACAAGTCACGTTGCCGGCAATACTCAAAGGCTAGTCTCGATGGGTAAGCTACGCAAAAGTAAGGCCATGGGGTTATCAATGCAAATGCAAGAGAGTATGATGATATCACGATACCAAGATTATAGCAAGTGAAAGTGATACCAAAGTGATGTAGCCGTTCGTAGTAGTCCTTGGCGAAGATGAGCGGTGGTGACGTTGATGCCGAACCGTACCTAGATAGCCGAAACACAATAGGACACGGAAACCACAACTCAAATTCTCAAAGCAAAACGGGTGAAAATTGTCGGAGTTGGTAGCGGGAAAGGCTATGGTGGTGGTATGCGGAAGTGGTGGTGGTATGCGGAAGTGTATGTGGGCACCGGGACAAAATTTGGCGAGGGTTAGGCGGTAAACGGAGTGGAGGATGGAAATTTTGCTGTCAGGGGCCGGATGTCCGGGCTGATGGCCGGATGTCCGGGGCGGGCCGGATGTCCGGGCTGTCGGGCCGGATGTCCGCGCTAGGGATCCGTGGACGAACTCGAAGAACACCGCGTGGAGAGGTCAAATCCGGGGCAAAATTTGGAAGATTTTGTGGATGGAATTTGGGAAAAATATGGGGAAAACCTAGATCTACCTGCAACACACGAAATCCGCGGATCAAATCCAACAAAACTTCATCACACCAACAAATCACAAAAAAAAAATTGGGGCTATTTTTGTGGGGCAATTTTCGGATTAGGATGAAAAACAACAAAATCAAGCTAGAAAACAAAGAGAGGGGGCTCCGAAATCGTGATCAACGTGGCTCATGATACCAAGATGATGTAGGGTGGAATCCTAGATGGCCGATTTTTCACGAAAGGAGCGGATCCCAAAGAGGAACTCAAAGAACATGAGGGGAAACACGAGGGAAAACACGAGAGAATCACTCAACCAACAAGAATAGACCACACATGCGCTAGATCGATGAACACAAAGGTAAGATATAAGATCCAAGTCCAACGAAGGACGATACAAAGGTAACCGGTTCTTCTCCGTGAGGAGGTCTTGATGGGGGTCTTCCCCGTGAGGATGTCTTGAATCCAAGGTGGATCGTCTCCGTAGAGGGGCCGCGGTCTCTCTCGTGGAGTAGATCCGATATGGATGAGCAAAGCTCTATCTATAAATGAGCTAATCCTTTGCTAACCCTAGAAAGAGGAAGGGGATGGAGTATATATAGTCTAGGGGGCGAAGAGGTACATGGGCTTCGGCCCTTTACTGTGCGCAGACAGGCGGAGCCGGATGTCCGGGTGTCGGGCCGGATGTCCGGGGCTTTAGGATGGGCCGGATGTCCGGGCTGGGGGCCGGATGTCCGGGCTGGCGGTGCAAAACTTCTGTAGTCTCTGGATAGGCGGGGTCGGATGTCTGGCGAAGGGGCCGGATTTCCGGGCTTTCGGGAGGAGCCGGATGTCCGGGGCATGGGGCCAGATGTCCGGGCCCTGTAGCACTTCGACGGCTGGCGTGCTGCTGTTGTTGGCATCTTCAGGGGCCGGATGTCCGGGGCCTTGGCCGGATGTCCGGGGCCTGGAAGGTGAACTTGCCCGTTTCCGTTGGTTCTCTTCATCCATGGGCTTGGCGGCTTGTCCGTCTTCACGTGCATCTTCGTGAGGGTCCTCTTGACACCTGATCATGCATAGCATATCGGACTTAGGTAGTAGCCATGTCTCGAGTGGATCATATGTGATATCACTAAGGAAGGAAGTCACCTCGTGCTCGAGAGCTCTAGCTTGTGCTCGTGTCATGGGTCCTCTTGGCTCTTGATGAGACGATGGTAGGTACATGGGGATGATCGTAGGATGCTCCGCATCATGTTTTATATGTATATGTCATCCATTTTTACTTCCCGTGGATTTTGCATATATGACACATGTATAGATGAGTAACTTTCATAGTTAATAAAATATAAAGCCAAAATATTATCACAAGAAGTAGAAGGCATGAAAGTATTGCAACTCAGTTTGCACATATAAGTGAAGCTCTTATTCATATGAAAAGATTGACAATATTCATCATTAAACCATCCCAACATTGGTGAATAAACCTTACTTGCATCAAATTTACATGCTACAACATGCTTAAATAAGCAAACATGCAATAAGTCATTTGACACAGAATCATCACCAAGATTAGAGGTCATAACAAAATGATTAAACATTGGTTCTTTTGCATCAACAGTTAATTCATTGGGTGCACTCAAAATTGTTGGTATTTCAGTTGTTTGATCACATGACGCATTCATGACAGTAACATGATTCTCTAAAATAGGTGATGCGCTCAAATCAACAGGTAACTCAACACATGATGTATTCAAGTTAACTAGGCATGCATCATTCTCATGTGAAGTTATATCATCAATACCTTTACAGTTACCTTGTCGCAAAGATGTAGCTGATGTAGGTACGGATGATGGCAATGTACCGTACTCTTGAGAAGATGTCGCGCTCACAATCTGAGGTGTGGCTGCTCTAGTAGGTGCAACGGTGGAGGAACCAAGCGGTGGTGGTGAGCATGAACTAGAATAGTAGTTGTTGTAGTCACCCAATACATCCTCCTGTAACTGTCTCTCAAAGGTACAAGCACGAACATACATACCAGTAATGCAACGAGGAATATACTGAAATCGTGCCTGAATATCATGGTTCAAACCACCAAAAAATATATTCATTGTATCATCCTCAGATTCTTCTATGTCACAATGATACATATAAGATTTGAACTCTTGGTAGTAAGCATGAACAGTGTTGTTGCCTTGTTTAAATTGTTCAAATTTGCGAAGCAATTCACGACAATAGTAAGGAGGGAAAAATTATTGTCTCATTACATCTTTCAAATCTTTCCAAGTTGTGGGTTGGTTATCAGTGTTTTTCTTATAATGCACACTCCACCAAACAGAAGCAAAACCAGTAAATGCTCTAGTGGCAGCTCATACTCGCTCAAGTTCAGAAAAGTCATGGTGACTAAAAACTTGTTCTATTTCATGCTCCCAAGCTAGATAAATAGCAGGATTAAATCTACCCTCAAATGACGGTAAAGAGATAACCTGACCATGTGCTTATGTGTGTTGTCCCAACTCTCCTGATGGTGATGATGTGTCCGTCGTCCAAGAACTTCTATCTCCGGAATCTTTCATGATTAGTAGAAACAAGAAACAAAATTCAAGAATAATGTTCCTATGAACTACTAGGATGTGTTGGTAAAGCGCTCACAGTAAAGCAAATATCAATATCTTACAAGTTCTTACCAAGCAGCAGGTGGTGAGAGGCAACCAACGGTGTCAAATAACACTGAAGATTGTGTAAAGCGATTGCCAGGGGAATGTACGTATACACGGTGCAGAAATATGTGGAGCTGGTTTGGCTATATATGGTAGCAAAATAATAGCAATAATCAATTCAGAGATGTAATGTTGAATAAACTCTCAACGACGGTACTGTGCTGGTCCTAGGCTAGACCGGACTAGAGATGCAAGCCTAGAACACTAATGAGGTCACAGCATAGCACAACTAGCATCAATGAAGGATACTAAGTAGCTCTGGACAGCCAGATATAAGCGAAGATCACAACGGCAGTAAAGATAATGATGAAAAACAACTGGCAAGCAGGATATACAACAACTCTCTCTCCAACTTTCCTCTTGAAAAGTTTGAGACAATTTTCTGATAACTTTTTTCAAAGAATGCTACTAACTCAAGCTTTCCAATGCAAAAAGAATCACTCAATTCCGAATTGATATGAGGAGTCAAAGAATTCTAAAACTGGCCTGAAAAACTGGAATAAGCTGTGTCCGCGAACTTCGGAGGGCAAAAAGACCTATTTAGAAGCTGATTTTGAGGTGTCAAATAGTGAACATGTGTCTGCAACTATTTAGATGTGCGGCTCGTCGCTAGCTTTCATTTGAGTACTCGCGGAGCCAAAACGGACTTCGTATGAGTAAGTTATGCCTGTTTTACTGAACAGTGCACAAAACAGATTCCAATCCGAATTCAACTACGAGATTGAGTCTAGATAGATCCGAATTTTGTTTTTTTTATTCTCTCTTTTTTTTCCTCACACTTTTTTTCTTTTTCTTTCTCTCTTTTTTTTCTCTGACTTTTTTTTCTTTTTTTCTCTCTTTTTTTTCTGTCTTTTTCTCTCTCCCTGTTTCCAAGACAAACTAGATAAGATGCAAATTGGATCAAGCGAAGATGTGAACGACCTCAACTATGATTGTGACAATGAACTATGGGTAGCACGTGGTGGAAATTGATGGATGGTGTGGTGGACAGTGGAAGGGATAACGATGCAGCGGCGACGTGACTAATGTGAACAGAACTCGAAACTCTAAACGAACTAGGCACTAAGACCAGCAACTCGACACGACCCGGTCAAGGAGTCGCTTCTCGGCAGCAATCACAAGGGACCCGGCCAGCCGACTGCTGGCAGTAGCGCATGCGGCCAACTTCTGGTAGTCGCCGGTTATGGTGATAATGCCCTTGGTACCCAGCATCTTCATCTTGAGGTAGGCGTAATGCGGCACCGCCATGAACTTGGCCAAAGCCGGCCAGCCCACGAGGGCGTGGTAGGGGCTCTCCAGGTCTGCCACCTCGAACCAGATTGGCTCGCGGCGGAAGTGATCTTTTTCTCCGAAGAGGACATCTATCTTGATCTTGTCGATTGGAGAGCAGGAAAGGCCAGGTACAATGCCATGGAAGATAGTCTGACTGGGCTGGATCTGCTTCTCTTTGATGCACAGCTTCTCTAGGGTGTCGCGGTAGAGGATGTTGATGCTGCTACCGCTGTCTATCAGAACTCGGGGAAGCGGCAAGCTCGCCTCATCATTGAAAAGGTGGCATCCAACACCATGGCATAGGAACCCGGAGAAGGCATCACTTCCGGGTGGTCTGCATGGCTCCAGCTGATGGGCCTCTCGGACCAATGCATGAACTCTGGGACTTCAGAGGCGACAGCATTCACCTCACGGTGCTGCTGACATCGGCTGTGCATGTCGTCCGCCATGCTAGTGAAGACGACGTAGGCTCCATGTTCTTTTGGGAATTCATCTTGGATTGCGCCGACAGGGTGGGCTGCCGACTGCTGAGGAGGCGGAGGCGGCGGGCCAGCAGGCGGAGGAGGCAATCCCACGCCCTGGGCGATGCGGGTGAGCCAGTGGCACTTTCGGGTGGTGTGATTGGACGGCTTCGCACCGCTGTGGAACTTGCAGGGAGCATCAAGGGTTTGCTCGAAGGAGAAGGCGGGCAACCAAGCAGGCTTGCCGCCCTTCTGACGCTTGGGGGCGGGTTGACCCTCTGGCTGCTGATCTTCAACTGTTGCCACCTGCCGGCTGGTGGAAGCTGGCTGCGGGGCTTTGCGCTTGTTGTCGTTCGACTGCTGGCGCCGACTGGAATAACCAGCCGGTGTCTGTGGAGCCAGAGGAAGCACCTTCCCAGATGACCATCATCACCGTCCCCTCCGACAAGAAGGACACGGTGATCCGCGCCGATCAACTCTGCCGGGAAGCAGTTGTAGCGACTACCGCCAAGGCACTTGCTCCTGCCGCTGAAGCCCCGGGGAGGAAGAAGACCGGTAAGACCTCTCGCACCCACTCCGGTAAGCGCACCTCTTCGGAGTGTAGTGATCCTGTCGAGGACGTGCCAGAGAGCTCCACCGGCAAGAGCAAGAAGTCCAGAGCTGCACCACCAGAGACCAAGAAGGTGTCCGTCAAGAAGGATGGCACGGGAGGGGCTTTCACCATAAGCTCCACCCTCGACAGCAAATAGGAAGGCGCGCTTGTCACTTTCCTGCGGGCGAATGTTGATGTGTTTGCATGGCAAGCATCCGACATCCCCGGTGTTCCCAGGGAGGTGATTGAGCACCATCTTGCTGTCTGCCCTCATGCGCAGCCCGTCAAGCAGAAGGTCAGGAAGCAGGCTCTAGAACGGCAAGAGTTCATCACGGAGGAGATCTGGAAGTTGGAAGCGGCAGGTTTGGTGAGAGGGGTACTCCATCCGATGTGGTTGGCCAATCCGGTGGTGGTGCGCAAGGCAAATGGGAAGTGGAGACTGTGTATTGATTACACAGATATCAATAAGGCCTGTCCAAAGGACCCTTTCCCGTTGCCGCGCATCGACCAGATTGTTGACTCCATGGCCGGGTGTGACTTGTTATCGTTCCTTGACGCTTACTCGGGATACCACCAGATCTTCATGACAAAAGAAGATGAAGAGAAGACAGCATTCATCACCCCATGTGGTACGTATTGTTTCTTACGAATGCCTTTCGGGTTGAAGAGTGCTGGCTCAACGTTTGCAAGAGCAGTCCAAATTGGTTTTGAGCCCCAGCTACATAGAAATATGGAAGCTTATATGGATGACATAGTGGTCAAAACCAAGGACAGGGCAACACTCATACAAGACTTAGAAGAGACATTTGCAAATCTGTGCAAGATAAACCTCAAGTTGAACCCTGAGAAGTGTGTCTTCGGCGCTCCGTCCGGCAAACTTCTCGGGTTCTTTGTGTCACAGCCTGGGATCGAGGCGAACCCAGACAAGATCAAGGCTATTGAGTAGATTGAGGCACCCAAGCGGATCAAGGATGTGTGTCGTCTCACTGGCTGCGTTGCCGCCATGAGCAGATTCATCTCCAAGTCTGCTAAGCGTGCCCTTCCCTTTTTCAAAATCTTGAAAAAGGCGGGCCCAATGGAATGGACCCCAGAGGCCGAAGCAGCGCTACAG
The DNA here is from genome assembly GCF_018294505.1 of Triticum aestivum. Taxonomy (NCBI): domain Eukaryota; kingdom Viridiplantae; phylum Streptophyta; class Magnoliopsida; order Poales; family Poaceae; genus Triticum; species Triticum aestivum. The sequence goes on from NC_057796.1 coordinate 190,915,090, forward strand.
GATTTGAAGAAATACCTCTCCTCTACACCGATACTAGTTGCGCCTAAGCCACAAGAGCCATTGCTACTGTATCTAGCGGCAACGAATCAAGTGGTCAGCACCACGCTAGTGGCACAGAGGGAGGTTGATGAAGAGGCAGTGGCAACGGAAGGACTGGCGGATGGCGAGCCAGGGCTCCCCCCGGCAGGGCCTGGTGCCGGTAAGGCAGGGCCCCCGGCAGAGTCTGACGCCGTCGGGACGGGGCCCGTGCAACCAAATGAAGTGGTGCAGAAGAAGAAGATGATGCAGCACCCGGTTTACTTTGTCAGCTCCCTCTTGTAGGGGGCTAGGTCAAGGTACTCCGGCGTGCAGAAATTGCTCTTCGGCCTCCTTATGGCCTAGAGGAAGCTGCGTCATTACTTCCAAGCCCACCAAATCACTGTCGTCACCCGCCTCCCGTTGCAACGGATACTGCATAACCAAGACGCGACCGGGATAATCGTGGAGTGGGCCTTGGAACTATCGAGCTTTGGTTTGAAGTTTTAAAGTACTTCGACAATCCAGAGCAGAGTCTTTGCAAAGTTAATTGCGGAATGGACCTCAACGCCCGACGAAGAAATCCAGGAGACCACTCTCCCCGGCAAGGAAGCAAGTCGCAACTGGATTATGTACTTTGACGGGGCTTTCTCGCTACAAGGCGCCGGTGCTGGTGTACTGCTCGTTGCGCCCACCGGAGAGCACCTCAAGTATGTAATCCAGATGCACTTTCCCAGGGAGATGTCCACGAACAACACTGCTGAATACGAGGGGTTGCTTTCCGGTCTCAGGATCGCGGCAGACCTCGGGATCAACAAGCTCATCGCCAGGGGTGATTCATAGCTTGTCGTCAGGCAAGTCAACAAAGATTATCAAAGCCCGTTGATGGAGGCATACGTAGATGAGGTGAGGAAGCTGGAGGAGCACTTTGACGGTATACAAGCGGAGCATGTTCCCCAAGTGGAGAACGACATCGCCGACTACCTGTCGAAATGCGCTGCCTTCAAACTACCTGTGGAACCAGGTACTTTTGTGCTTCGGTTAACTCAACCATCCGTTGAACCATCAATAGAGCAGAATAAGCGAAGGAAATCAGGCCCTGACAAGTACTTTTCGCCAAGCCCCCTGGAGCCACCGGCAAGGATGTTGCCGTGGACACTGAGCCCGCCGAGGGGCAACTGACTCCGGCAGGGCGTCAAGCCCTGGCCGTAGAGACGGCCGCTCCCATGGTAGAGGAAATGCCTTTAGTCCTTGCCGTCAAGCCCCAGGCTCCGACATGGGCACAACATACCGTCCAATTCCTCCAAACAGGGGAACTCCCTGAGGAGCAGGAAGAAGCGGAGAACGTAGCCCGTCGGTCGGCCATGTATCAGTTCGTCGACGACGTCCTGTACAGAAAAAGACCGAACAGTGTGAAATTGAAGTGCATTCCCCGGGAGGAAGGACTGGAGCTGTTGGCAGAGATACACGGAGGCATATGTGGTTCCCACATAGGGTCGAGGGCCCTTGCCGGCAAGGCATTCCGGCAAGGTTTCTTCTAGGCCACTGCCCTCCAGGATGCAACGCCACTAGTAACCAAGTGTGAAGCATGTCAGTTCCATTCGAAGAAGCTTCATCAACCAGCTCCAGCCCTTCAAACAATTCCTCTCTCCTGGCCATTTTCGGTCTGGGGGCTCGACATACTGGGCCCTTTCCCCCGCGCTGTTGGGGGCTTTGAGTACTTGTACGTTGCAATCGACAAGTTCACAAAGTGGCCGGAGGTGGAAACAATGAGGAAGGTGACAGCGCAGTCAGCCGTCAAGTTCTTCAAGGGCCTAGTCTGTCGTTTTGGTGTGCCAAACAGAGTCATCACCGACAACGACACACAGTTCACAAGCCACACCTTCATGCAATACATTCAAGACCTCGGCAGCAAGGTCTGTTTCGCTTCCGTGGCACACCCACGGAGCAACGGCCAAGCGGAGAGGGCAAATGCTGAAGTATTGGGAGGCCTGAGGACAAAGACTTTTGACAGGCTGCACAAGAGCGGAAGGCGCTGGATTGATGAGTTACCTGCGGTTCTTTGGTCAATCAAAACGACGCCAAATCGAGCCACCGGCCAGACACCCTTTGCCCTGGTATACGGGGCAGAAGAATTTCTCCCCACGAAACTCACATATGGGTCACCTCGAGTGCTCGCTTATGACAAGCTTGAGCAAGAGCAATTGCGGCAAGATGACGCAACGCTCCTTGAGGAAGATCGTCTTCGGGCGGCTGTGAGAGCAGCGTGCTACCAGCAAGCCTTGCGTCGCTACCATAGCCGCAAGGTTCATGCCTGAAGCTTTGAGGAAGGCGACCTTGTTCTTCGGTGCGTTCAATCGGCCAAGAATTCCAACAAGTTGACGCCAAAGTGGGAAGGCCCTTATCGGGTAATACGAGTCACCAGTCCCGGTGCAGTCCGCCTGGAGACCGAAGATGGTATTCTAGTGAGCAACTCCTGGAACATCGAACATCTTTGCAAGTTTTACCCATAAGGCGCGGTTACCGGGCTCCCCGGCAAACCACCTTTTGTACAAGCCTTGCCGGCAAGGCATGTAACCCTCTGTACAAAGGCAGGCGCAGACCCCGAGCATAAATAAATGAAGCGCTGGCGCCCTAAGTTTTAGCATGCATGCTAGGTTAAGTCTCTCCCTCAGTTAGGGTTGATAGTGCTTAGCGGCGACTAATCACCAGTGTCGGAGTTATTGGCCATGGGTAGCCTCTTCTGCCCCCCATGGCATTTCAAAACAGTGGGGCCGATTGCGCCCCTCAAAATCTCAAAGCTTGGTCGCCGCCTTCTCGTGGCCGGCTGGTCCAATCGGCCGGCTGCCAGAAGGCGGAGGACCCCAGAAAACGGCCACGAAGCAGGCCACATCCTAGCAGGCGGCCTCCAGAGAGGCCGGCTCCTGGCAGACGGCCCTAGGTGCCCTCAAAGTTTGCGCCCTCTTAAGTACGACGAGACGGGGCGTAGCTACAGTGAAGCCTGCCACCCCCAGATCTAGGGCGAGTCGTGCTTACAGTGCGCCGTACAAGCCGGAGATCTCCTGCACGGCGCAGCACTCTAGCCCCTCCGCCCGTGACATTATCCGAGCCAGGAGGACCATGCTCCCACGTTTGGCTGTCGGTACGGCCCGCAGGCGGCGGGCCCTACTTGCCAGTAAGAAGCTAGAAGGCGGCAAGCCTGACCAGCCGTCCTGGGGGGAGAGGTCGGCACCCAGCAGGCGGCCCACCCCCTTCCTGGGAGTTTGTGCGCCATTAACCAGAAGAGATGGGGAATGGCTATAGTGATCGCCCGCAGGCGGCGGGACTGTAGCCACGCCCTCCCCGACAAAGCAAACGTCATTAGAAGCACGGCTACAGTAATGAGCAGCCGGCAAGACCCGCCAGTGGCGGGCGCGGCCTGTCGGCCAAGTACAAGACAGTCGGCGGGGCCCACCAGTCGGCGGGCTCCAGTAGCAAGTGGTGAAGCCGGCCACAAGAGACACTGACGGCTAGGGCCTACACTCGGCCAGTTTACCATTGTACCCTGGGGGTAGGCCTATATAAACCCCCAGGGCACCCATGCAAAAGGTTCAGACCCTTAGCCAACACACACCCACATAGAGAGATGAGAGAGCTAGCCTTGCCCTTCTTCCTCCTCTAGCAAACAGCTCAAGAAGCAACTTGTAGCTACTTGTTGAGATAGTGATCATGCGGAGACCCCGCAGAGCAGGACTAGGGGTGTTATCTCCTAGGAGAGCCCCGAACCTGGGTAAAGTTTGCCGGCGTACGTGTCTACGCCTCATCCCGCTTCCTGGCACCGGCGACGTCTTACTATCCCCCACCATGATAAGCCATCCGTTGGCATATGTCGCACCAAAACCCCGACATTTTGCACCCACCATGGGCTAGGTGCACCGTCGTCCGGAGATCTGTTCTGGACGGGAACCCTCTTCCTCCCCCGCGAGCGCAGCCAGCCCGGCACACTAGACGGCGTCTGCGCCGACGCGCTGCATGGCGCGGAGTTCGCCTACGCGGCGAGCTGCCTCGCCGACCTTGTTTGCGAGATCCACCACTCCGACGAGCCTGCATTCGACACACGCACAGATGGCCTCAAGAGCCGCCCCGTCGGCCTCCTCGACCAGCTCCACATCGCCAACGAGCCGGCCGTCGACTTGGAGTCGGTTGGCTCCACCGACCCGATGCTTGTCGACTCCGACACAGCGTCGCTTGACGCGTTCCCCACCAACGTGGTGGTCATCGATGACCCCCTCCCTTGCGCTGACAGCAGCGCCAGCACCGTCACAGAGGTGCTCGTCATTAGCCACGATAGAGCCTCTGGGGCGGTGCCCAAGATCTGCTCGAAGCAGTGCTACATGACATGTCTGCGCCCATTGCAGAAGACGCCAACGCCGAGACGCTGAAGGCGCGCCGCGTCCAGCTCGTCGAGAGCGCCAAGAAGCTGGCGAGCATGAGACGCCTTTCAGAGGCTTACCAGCGCGAGATGGACCGTGAGTGGGAAGCACGCCAGCTCCGGGCGGGCCCAGCCGCATCGGCACGGTCCGGCAACATGGTGCGGCCATTGCCAGCATGTTCGGGGCAGATCGCCCAGTTTACGCCACGCCTGCAGAGAACATACGAGCTTCCCAGGCGGCAGCAGACGAGCTAGACAAGCTCGAGGGTGACGAGCATCGCCACATTACGGAGCGTGTCCAGCGGCTCATTGACGCGGCTGCCGCACCGAAGCACCCAACCGGCGGAACGACGACCCGCCTCCTCGCCGAGATCAAGGCGCGACCTCCCGGACACCGACTGGTGGCGTCCGCGACAGAAGAGACAAGGAGTCGGTTCCTAGCCGCAGCCGGACTCGCATCACCATCGAGCGCGACCAAGACGGCCGCCCAAGAGCAGTGGAACGACAGGACGACTGTCCACCTCCCCCTCCTCCCCGCAGGGAGAGGCGCACCTCCCCGCCGCCTGTTGATCACCCAACATTCGGCGACCGCCTTGGCCGCCGAGAAGGAGTCCGAGAGAATGATGCCCGCCACCGGATCGACCACCTCAACCGATCTCTAGCGCTAGAAGAAGAAGACACGCTGGGACCACCTTGCTTCGGCCCCCGCATCCGCGATGAGCCCTTTCCTAAAGGGTTCACGCTCCCAAGAGATACGCCCAAGTACACCAGCTCCGTGAAGCCGGAGGACTGGCTGGTCGACTACTCCACGACCGTCAGCATTGTGAACGGCAACAAGCACGCTGCCGTGAAGTACGTTCCGCTCATGCTCCAGGGCACCGCCCGGACATGGCTGAACAGCCTGAAGCCCCGCAGCATCAACAACTGTGTAGATTTCACTGAAGCCTTCGTCCGCAACTTCACTAGCACGTACAAGTGGCCCCCAAGCCTTGCCAACTCTCCTTGTGCATTCAAGGCCCCAACGAATCGACTCGCGACTACCTCACGCGTTGGGCCGAGCTACGCAACACTTGCGAGGGCGTGCACGAGGTGCAGGCCATCAAGTACTTCACCGCCGGGTGTAGAGAAGGTGTAACGCCCACGATGCGGCTATATCTCCCACGTGTCGGGGCACGACTTAGAGGCATAATCGCATAGTGGTTTTGTCGCAAGAAGGGTCATCTTCACACAATCCCATGTAATGAACAAGAATGGGATAAAGAGTTGGCTTACAATCGCCACTTCACACAATACATAAATATCATTCATACATCATCCAAAATACAATCATATAGACCGAGCACGGTCAAAATCCAGATGAAAATAAGACAACCCCAAATGCTAGATCCCCGATCGTCCCAACTGGGCTCCACTACTGATCATCAGGAAAAGACACATAGTAACGACCCCGTTCCTCGTCGAACTCCCACTTGAGATCGACGCCATCATCTGCACTGGCATCGTCGGCACCTGCAACTGGTGTTGGAAATATCTGTGAGTCACGGGGACTCAGCAATCTCACACCCGCGAGATCAAGACTATTTAAGCTTGTAGGAAAAGGTGGTGCAAAGAGGTGGAGCTGCAGCGGCAAAAGCATATATGGTGGCTAACTTGCGCAAATGAGAGCGAGAAGAGAAGCAATGGAGCGGACGTCATCTAGCAATGACCAAGAAGAGGTCCTGAACACCTACTTACGTCAAACATAACACAGACCGTGTTCACTTCCCGGATTCCGCCGAGAAGAGACCATCACGGCTACACACGCACTTGGTGTATTTTAATTGGGTCAAGTGACAAGTTATCTAAAACCGGACATTAACAAATTCCCATCTGCCTCATAACCGCGGGCACGGCTTTCGAAAGATAATACCCTGCAGGGGTGTCCCAACTTAGCCCATCATAAGCTCTCACGGTCAACGAAGGATAAACCTTCTCCCGAAAAGACCCGATCAGTCTCGGGATCCCGGTTTACAAGACATCTCGACAATGGTAAAACAAGACCAGCAAAGCCGCCCGAATGTGCCGACAAATCCCGATAGGAGCTGCACATATCTCGTTCTCAGGGCACACCGGATGAGACATCCTACGAGTAAAACCAGACCTCGAGTTTCCAGGAGGTGGCCCCGCAGTCTGCTCAGTTTGGGCCAACACTCGAAGGAGCACTGGCCCGGGGGGGGGGGGTTAAAATAAGATGACCCTCGGGCTCGCGAAAACCCGGGGGAAAAGGCTTAGGTAGCAACTGGTAAAACCAAGGTTGGGCCATGCTGGAGGAGTTTTATTCAAGGCGAACTGTCAAGGGGGTCCCATAAAACACCCGACCGTGTAAGGAACGCAAACTCAAGGAACATAATCCCGGTGTAACAGTAACTAGGGCGGCAAGAGTGGAACAAATCACCAGGCATAGGGCCGAGCCTTCCACCCTTTACCAAAATATATAGATGCATTAATTAAATAAGAGAGATTGTGATATCCCAACATATCCATGTTCCGACATGGAACAAACTTCAACTTCACCTGCAACTAGCAACGCTATAAGAAGGGCTGAGCAAAAGCGGTAACATAGCCAAACAACGGTTTGCTAGGAAAGGATGGTTAGGGCTGACATGGCCGAAATAGGAGGCATGATATAGCAAGTGATAGGTAGCGGAGCATGGCAATAGAGCGAAACAACTAGCATAGCAAAGATAGAAGTGATTTCGAGGGGTGGTCATCTTGCCTGCAAGATTCTCAGAGTTGTCGAAAGCTTGATCCTCGTAAGCGTACTCGACAGGTTCCTCGTTCACGAACTCGCCTCCCGGCTCTACCCAAGACAAGAACACAAACAAACGGAACCACAATCAACAACGAGAAATGCACAAGCAACAAGATGCAAAACATGTATGATATGCAAGATATGATATGCGATGCATATGCGTGCTCCGGAAGGGAAATGATGAACATGGCAGTAACTTGGCAAACCACGCATGCCACTGGAAAGATGAGATGATTTCGGTCGAAATCGATATAAAGATCACCGGAATCGGATGCACGGTTTGCAAATGGCATGCAAAACAAGAATGACACTAATCTGCGATAAACAGCAAGATAGCACTTAAAATACAACAAGTAACAATGCTACAGCATCCCAACATAGCAACAAAGCACATGGCAACAATCTACAGGAGATGCTTGACAAAAGATGAACACTGAGCTACGGCTAGTTCACAACATATCAAGCTAAAACAAGCATGGCAAAAGTGCAAAAGATTACAGGTTCACAGACTTAGTGAAAAACTGGACATGGCAGAAATCAGCATCAGGTAGCAATGTTTAGAGCACGCAATCAACCTGCTACAGGAACTTAACATAGCAAAACAAGGCATGGTAGTGTTCTACTAAATGCACATCACAAAAGTCCCTTACTGACCATAAGCCAAAAAGGACCATAAGATATGATGGCAAGCATGTAAACATAGCAAGTTTCGTTATCAGGTTTCAGACTTAGCAGAAAACAGAGCATGACAGAAATATTAATATGTAGGCCTCTTTGTGAGCTTGATGCACTCACTACAGAGCAATGCATGACAAACCAAGCATACCTACAGCAAGATGGCATGTTTATGAAGCTATCCATGGCAAGAAAAATTGCATAGCATGTATGGATCAACTACAATAAGCTTGGCAAAAATGCATGTCATGTTAAGAATCTGCCAGAAATATTTTATAGCAAAAGTAGAGCAAGATTGCGTCATGCTATGGCACTCCAAAATTGCAAAAAATTGCAGGAATGGATCAACTACAACTATAGCTACAAAACATCCTTACTGAACATCTCCAAAATATGCATGGATCGCTCTGTAGAATCAAGTTTACATGGCAACAAAATTACAGCAGACAAAGACAGAGAAATCACTAAGTCCCTGAAATCAGAAATATTACGGGGCCTACTTTGCATGCTTGTGCTAGTCATCACAAAGATCACAAAAATACATGGACTATACCACTGGAAAGATGGCATGGCATACTTCAAAACACATGTAGAGCTCATGCTCAAAAGATGCACAGATTAAATGATACAAAAATGACAAATCTCCAAGTTCTGATAAGAACCAGAGATTAACAGTAACTAGCTCTCTTCCAACGAAGATTTGGGCATCAAGATGACCTCTAATGAAAATGATGCAATTGAACAAAATGAAGAGCATCACGAGGCGAACAATTTGACATATTATACGCGCGAATCGGAGCTACATGCACAAAGTTACGGCATCGGGAACACAAGCACTTGCTGATGGAAATCACAGACTTGGGAAAAAAACGAAGCGAGGGAAAAGTCAACGGGCAGTACCCTCGATCGGATCTGGGCCGGCTCCCGAGCTCGAGCCCGAGCCCGACGGCGGCGAGGCAGGGACCGGCGGCGGGCGGCGCTAGGCGGGGGAGGAGACCGGCGGCGGGCGGCGAGCGCGCGGGGCCGGCGGGGAGCTCGTGGCGGCGGCGGACGGTGGCGATGGCGGCGGCCGGCGGGGAGCTCGTGGCGGCGGCGGACAGCGGAGGCGGCGGCCGGCC